>NC_141157.1:49502993-49664243 GCF_053477565.2 Lygodium microphyllum
GTCTTGGTGGTCGAGCGTGAGCTCCCACTTCATTTTGGTTTTGTTGTCAAGACAAACAGATTCAAGCTTGAGCACTTGTGCACTTCAAATCTCGAGTGTCAAAGTAGGGTTTCATTCTTGAATCTATACTTGATGTAGGGAGAAGATTTAGGAGTTTAATATTCAAAGCAAGTAATTATTTTGAGTTTTTAATGAGTAGGTAAGTAGGTTAATTCATTTCAGTACTTGAGTTGTGATTTTTGTTACATTTAGAGTAGGATAAAACTAAGAAATCCAAGAGAATTAGTTTAGGGTTGCTATTGTAAACAGGCCCATAACAAGGAAAAAATAAGGGAAAAAAGGGGTTAGAATCCATTGACAAGGCAAGAGCACAAATGGGGCAACACTCAATATTGGACCGGGGGTTTAAGACCCAAGGGAATGAGAGTGAAGGCTCATTTGCATTTGCAACACAAAGAGAGAGAGAGAGAGAGAGAGAGAGAGAGAGAGAGAGAGAGAGAGAGCGAGAGAGAGAGAGAGAGAGAGAGAGAGAGAGAGCTAGGTTTTCTTGCAGGTGTGGGAGATTACAAAAATCCTTGTGATCGTTGCGAGTCTTTGTCATCCTTGCTCCAAGTGAGTTACACTAGTCCGTCAGGTGTAGGAGCTCAGCCCCATGTAGTGTCAGTAGGACAAGGAGGCATTGAATAAACAAATCATCGAGTTTCATCTCTTTTGGTGAAAAACACTACTACACTCACCATGTTGGAGTCTAAGAAGTTAGATGATTACAATCAGCCAAAAGCTCTTGGCCATTCGGCCACTTTGATTTGGCTACTCGGATGGGTGCCCTGTTTGAGTCGGGACACTCGGATACTTGGCCATGCGTCATTTGGCCAGGTGACATTTGGCCCACCTACATTCGGCCATTTGAGTCAAGTCTCAGACTTATACCTTTCCAATTCGGACCACATGGGTTGATTGTGAATTTAAACAAAATTGACATCCTCAAACCCCGCCAAACTTGGAACGAAGGCCAATGAACCTCTAGAAGCCTTACATACGAGTTTAATAGCTTCCACACATGAGAAGCAAAAGAAACATTGATCCGACGACTTAGAAGCGACCACTAGCTACAGTTATCCACCCCCATGTAGTGCCCCAAATTGACCCGCAAATCCTGATTACACCCTGACCAAGCTAGGAGACACAGTAGAGACCCTAATCAACCCTTGAAAGTAGCCAACAATCACACCTAGAGCTATGTTTGGCTGAAATCGGAATGAGGGAAAGCGAGAGTTGCATAGTTCATCTAGTATCCGCACCTCACATTGTTTTTGACACTTGAAGTGCACTCGAAAGCTGAAAGCTTGATTTTGCCCCATGCATGAAAAAGAGCACCACACACACATTGAGTATACTTAAGTTGAGGGTTGCTTACAATAATAAGGAACACAACGAGACATAATAAGTGAATCAAACCCATTAATAGGAGATGACTCTCACATTCTTAGCGCTAGGAGACACCACAAGAAAAGGGATTGTGGACACAAGAGCTGTAGTCAGTGTACTTAGCCACGTGGTCCTCTAGGCTTGGGGTAACCCTCCTATCGAGAACGCTAGGTTTAATGTCACATTGGCAAATGGAATGAAAGTTAGGCCATTCGGAGTGTTGAAGAATTGACTATTGAAGATCGCAAGAGTCCAGTTCTCAATTGACTTCATGATCATGAAGGGAGTCGACTATGACATCTTGCTAGGCTGACCCTGGATGCAGAATGCATGAGTTATAGAAGAATGGGGCAATGGTCTAATCTTCTTGAGCAACCGAATGGAAGCAATGAGAGTGGAGATGGATAGCTGGAAGACAATGCCAGCCGACCTGAACACCATTTTCATTGTGCCAAAGGGTAATGCTCAAGTTAAGAAATCTTACTAGCCACTAACAAAATATATCCCTAGCCTTGAGGATGAGCAAGATTGGATGCACGTACTAGCCACTATCGATCTTTTATTCTCAGATAACGAGGAGGAATATGAGCAAGCTATCAAGATAGCTGATGAGCTCACGAATAAGCCCTCGGTACCATTATGCATGATGGCCAGAAGCTCTTGTAGCTGGCACACCCCTGCCATGTTCCACATCCCGAACAACAAGTTAGAGCTCCACGGGATCTTAGAGTACTTGATGAACAAGGATGCTAGAAACCTAGCCACTAACCTTAAACCCCTCAAAGATCTCATGGATGAACCCAAGTGGAAGTGGACCAATATACACAATCTAAACTTGATGCACAATTGGGCATTAATCACAGATGAGAATGAAAAAATGCATAGAAACCTAGGAGATGACAAGCAATCAGATGAGGACAACTTGGATGACGAGTACGAAGATTGCTCTTTCCTTAGTGAAGAGAGCAAAGAAGAGATTGACACATTAGAGTATGACACTGCAACGGACACATGATTGAGCAAATATGAGTAGATTCCAAACCACAAAAGGGGAATACCTTTAAAATCAAGAGAGGATTCGTGCGAATGGGGTGTGATCACACGTGGTTGGAACATAAGGGTAATTGATTACGAAACGAGTAGGATTCACCTAACCAAGTGTTGCACCATTATTTAAAATAGTATCACCTTTAGAGCTACGACCACCAGGAGAGACTCCCTCTTTTAGCAAAGACGGAGAGTTCAATTCCGAGCCAAAGCAAGCTTAGATAGCGATCCTAAAATACCCTAACCACCTCAGACCAAATGCACCAAGGGGGACCTACTAGATCACCTAAGGCGCAGACGGTTGAGGGAGGAGAGAAAGAGACAACCTAGAGAGTCAAAAGCTGAGGAGTAGAAAAAATTACAAGATCTACCAAAGTGATTCACAAAGTTCAAGAAGGGTGATAAAGTAGTAATCTTTCTGGGTGCGAAGAGGCAAGGATAAGCAAACAGAGGCCTATCAAAGTCAAGGGGGTTGACTTGGCCAGGGAAGAGGAGAAGCCCTGACCTATTTTCATAATAGCTGATGACTTGACCAAGGAAGAGGAGAAGCCCTGACCTGTCTTCATAATAGGTTGACTTGGCTAGGGAAGAGGAGAAGCCCTGACCTGTCTTCATAATAGCAGGAAAAAGAAAATCTCACTTCACTTCTATGAGAGTACATAGACATATTCACTTGGTCCCTAGACGAGCTGAAGGGAGTAGATCCAAGTGTAGTGACTCATAATATCCCCATGACACCATATGCAACACCAATCAAGTAGTGGCCCTATCCAATGTATCCCAAGCATGCTCATGCATTAAGAGTTGGATTTATCTATGAAATTGAGCACATGGATTGGGTTTTGTCCATTGTAATCATCTTGAAGAAGAACAAAACAAATCCAGAGTGTGCGTCAATTATAAGAAAGTCAATGGTGCTACGAAGGGAGACAACTATCCACTACTATACACAGAGCATATGCTTGAGAGAATGGCTAGTAAAGAAGCCTACAATTTCTTGGATGGCTTCTCACGTTACAATCAGGTGCAAGTACATCTTGATGACATGCATAAGACTGCATTCGCTATCGAGTGGGGCGTCTTTACCTACATAGTCATGCCCTTCGGGTTGACAAATGCACAAGCCACATTTCAATGGCGCATGTGTGCCATCTTCATCAGGGACATGCTTAGGTGCAAGCTAGAAGTGTTTGTTGACGATTTGTGTGTTCATACAAGTTGGAGGGAACACCTAGACAAACTCCGTGCAATCTTTGAATGATGCAAATTGTATCATCTCTCATTGAACCCCCTTAAGTGCCAATTTTGGGTGAAGCATGGATGCATCCTAGGGCATGTGGTGTCCAAGAACGACATTGCTACTGAGTTCTCGAAAGTCAAGGTTATTGTCAACATTCCACCACCAACCAACTATGAGGGAGTTTAGTGCTTCCTAGGACATATAGGGTACTATTGACGATTTGTGTTGAGCTATGCGCTAATTGCTACTAAGATGACTCTACAAACTTCTGGTACTATTCGAATGGACTGAGGAATGACAAGGCACATATGAAGAGTTGAAGAAGATTCTAACAACCATGCCAAAGAGCCAAGACTAGACCATAACCTTCCACGTATATATTGATGCCTCGAAATTTGTCATGGAGCTGTTTTGTGCCAACCAGGTGAATACAACCTAGACTATCTAGTGAGCTTTACTAGTAGAAAACTCATGGATACTGAGATGAACTATTCCACACCTGAGAGAGAAGGGCTAGCCATGGTGTTTCCTTCTGAATAAATTTTGGCATTATCTTTTAGTCATGCCTTCCACTTTCTTCATAGACCATCACGCTATCTCTGTTGTATCTCGTAAACAAACCTTGTGCTATAGGACACATAGCTAGGTGGCTACTAGTTTTGCTAGAATTTGACTTCTCTTTGGTTGTATGCAAAGGGAAGTAGCACTACATGGCCAATCACATGTCCTGCATATCCACGAGAGAAGTTGCATTGGACAGGGTATCATAGATGACTTACCAGACGCACATCTTTTAAACCTATCTAGTGAGAAGGATTTATTTAGAGCTGACTTGACACCATACTAGGCAAATGATATAGTCCAACTGATAGAGCACAGACTATCAGAAAGACCTATCGAGAGAAAGCCTAAGTTAGGCAACTTATCCTCAAGATACAACCTTATCAATTAATAGCCAGTTAGCATTATAGATTAAGGCAAGATGGCCTATCGCGATGATGTGCGTGGTGCAAACATGAGATGCATGATGCACTTTCCGTTCCAATACAATATGAGCCAAAATGAACATCAGATGTAGAGGCACTAAAGTAATAGCCAATACCCTATAGAAGGTGGAAGCTAAATAAGTTGGGTCGTACTCAAAGGTTTTGAATGCATGTCTCTACTCAACATTGGTCATAATTTGGTAGCCCTCTTATTCCAATTAAAGCCAAAGAGCATACCATTTTTGTAAGAAAGAGGAGTCAATGTCATCTCCAGGGTTTTCAACTCTTCAATTTCTTGGTTTGTGGCCAAGGCTGTGCTCTTGTCATAAGATGTGATGAGTTGCTATTGGCACGCTTGCTCATGAGAAATTTTTTTTGCCATTAATGCTTCAACTACCATGGTGGGGGCCTTAACGAACACGAATTTTGATTCCTCTTAGGTGTGCGCAAGGCATTGTATGCACTTCTGTTGCTAAAGGCTCCCCTAAAAGACCTAATTCTAATCGCTCATAGCTTTTAGTAAGCATGGTAAATGTAGCATCCAAACGTCGAATGCAAGTGACCAAGTCATCCCCTGTATTTTCAACTAAGTCAGAGGCCAAGGTAAGGATGGATCGCCACACATAAGAGAGTCTAAGGCTTGCAGGAGGTTGAGGTTTGACTGGGCTAGATAGCTCAGTGACTAGTGTTTGCGACTTCTTCAGTTGATCCTAAGGGCACAATTTAGCCTCTTATGTGATAGGCATGGTTTGTGGCACTGATGTTGTGCTCTTAGATTCTTGTGATGCCCTTTTAGAACACAAGCAGCGCTAAGTTGAGGCTGTTTGGAAGCAACAAGCTATGGTCTCTATCAGTAGACATGTTGAGGCTCTACAGACCTAGCAGTTTTTTGGGTTCTAGAGGCTTAGCGGCTTGAGTTTCCTGTGGTTTTGGTTCCTTAACTATTGTGCGGCCTTGTGTAAATGAGTTCAAGGTGGTGCTTGAGTGGTGCCCTTGGCACTCTTGGATTTAGGTACCCATATCCAAGTATTTCCCTCGTAATAGCCTTGCACTTGCAAGAGGGTTTTGGGGACCCATAGTGGCTTGACCGTTCGTTTATGCCTATAATGTCTTCATTCCCTCCTAGATCTTGAGTATGAGTTTCTAGCAGCGCAAGGTCATGTTTGCTTATTTCTAGGTGGGTATCCTTGGTGCTTAGGCACCCACTTGAACTTGGAATCATTGACCTTGATTTCACGCTCGGTAGTTGGCGAGCATTGAGGCTTGGCGGGTTGTGACAAGTCACGACCCCCCACCTTAGACTAGGTTGTAGGTTCATCTATCGATGGCTTTGTGGGCTTTGATGGAGCTACTGTGCCTTTGCTAAAAGCTGACATGATGTGTACATTGCCGATGACAAAGTGAATGCATTGCAACCCATAATCAATATTGCAATATGCATGCTTCTTAAATGCATGTCCCAATACGATTCCTTACTAGCATCCTTTGTGTTTAGCAACACATAAAAAACCATGGATATGCACTCAAACTCGATATAGAGACTACAACCTTGCACTTTTCCAAGAGCGCATATGAGTGATCCCCAAATGAGCTAAGTTTAGTGTTCGTGGATTGTAGTTATGGTCAACCAATGAGAGTATAATGATTGTGAGTTAAGATATTACAGTTGGCCCCCTCATCAATCAACATGTTGAAAGTATGCGATTGTTGGGTGATGACGTTATGCGTAGATAAGCGGGTGCTACTACTTCCTCATCTTTGTCCTCCATGTCTATAATTGTGGCAACTTATATGTTGGCAAGGGACTCTCGCATCAGAGGCTCGTGAAGTGGATGTGTAGGAGGATGGTACTTCTTTATGCGGCTACCATTGAAGAAGCCTATGCTCTCTCCATCTAGGGTCTCAAGCTCTACATTGCTAGTTTAGCTGATGATGCAGACTTTGAAAGGCCCTAATGCCCTAAACTTCATCTTTCGTTTATGGCCTTTTACTAAGTATAACAATACTAGGTCACCCTGCTTGAAGTCTCACTACTTGACATGCTTGTCAAACTAGCTCTTACGCCATGCCTTTCGTAAATTAGTGCGTATGGGTAGCTAGAAGTTGAGTCTCTGATAGGCATTCTAGCTCAACTAGGCATTCCATCCATGCCTCCTTTCCATCCCATCACTCTTGGATGGTGACTCTTAGGCTAGGGACAAAGAATTCCACTAGTAGAATGGCTTCAGTGCCATAGGTTAACTTAAAGGGATTTTGCCTCCACATCCATTTTATAGGCTATTCGATAGGCCCATAAGGCTTCCATTAGCTTGTTGTCCCAGTCACTACGTGAAGCAGAGACTACCTTAGTTAGGACATTCACTAATATCTTATTTGCGGATTTTGCCTGGCCATTTGCTTGAGGGAAGTAGGGTGAAGATTTGTTGTGGATGATCAAGAAGGTAGACAGGAGGTGGGCAATCACTTCATCGATTAAGTGCATACCTTGGTCACTAACTAGTTCAGTGGGGCAGCCACCGAATCATGAGATCACCTGTTCCCAAAAGAAACTTGGACGTGGTCCTAGTATCATTTTTCCTAGTGGCTCGTTCTTCTATTCACTTTGTGAGGAAATCTATGGTGACAATGATATACTTGGTCTACAAGTATTGTGATGCAGGACTAATCAACCCAATGAAGTCAATCCCCCATTTTTTGAATGGTTGCCTTGCAATGATAGGGGTTAGCTCCATCCTGTCCTTACGAACACGGACCTTGTTCCATTTTTGCACTCATCACATTGCTTCACAAATCGTGCTGCATCACGAAAAAGAGTGGGCCACTACAATTGAGACTACAGCACCTTGCACATTGTCATGTCTCCTCCACTAAAGTTTCCTCTAGTGATTTCGAACTGACCTCTAAAAGAGCATGTCATGACCCACCCCTATTTAGATCGCATCCTTACTAAAGAAGAGCTATACATTTCTAGTAGAATCAACTCTTGTGACTTCCTAATGGATGTCCTCACCTACATCCCTCAAGTAGGCATCTTACCTTTCGACATGGAGCCGCTATGCTAACTTCGAGTACAAGCCACACTTCTACGCTTGGCTCGTGCAAAAGTAAAGCACCCTGAGCATGCACTGAATGCCCTCAACCCTTCAACCTATAATCTTCAAAAGGATTCATAGCATTCCTGGGGGGGGGGGGGGGGGGAGGGGGAGGGGATAAGGTGGAAATCAATTGAAAATCAAAACAGGTGGAAATCAATTGAAAATCAAAACACCAAAAAACAAACAAAACAAGTACGAAAAGAAAACAAAACAATAAGAGAATCTTAAAATTGAAAAGTGATTTTACACTTTAAAAAGAATAAGGAGGAAATTCTTGCTTGGAATAAATGAATTCCTTGAAGTGAAAATTGTGCTGCAATCCCTTTGTCTTCTTATAGAGAAAACAATTTTGCAAATAAACTAATGGAAGCTTGTTGTGCTGCAACAGGAGCTAGAAATGGCATGATAGCAAGACTACGCTCATCGACTTCCATTCACACAAGAAGAGAGAAGACAATATGGCATTGCCCTCGAGAACTGGGCCTATAATCAACTGAAGTTCAGGACCATTCATAACATCGACAAGGTAGTGGCCGAGGAGGAAGCAACCAAAAGGATCATAGAACAATGCAACCTTGCAAAGTACATCGAGAAGTTTGGGTAGGAGGCCGACTACAATCAGTGCATGGAATCTTGAGAACCTGTAAGACTCTGATAGAGCATGTAGCATTGTGACTATGGGCAGAGGCGAAGAGGCCAAATAGGTGCACGTAGAGCTGAGCAAGGCCTTGGTGGGGAGAAGGTACTGGGGCTAGCATACAAGGTGGAGAGGAGACCAAAAAGGGATGTCTATGCCATGCTCAACATGAACAAGGACCCAGTCCTAACAAATGATGGCATCAACATCCAAGATATCCCCAATCTTGAAGTGAGACTGCAGGCCAAGGTTATCCATACACTATTTTCAAGCGAGAGGTACAACTCACTCATGCACAGGATTGGAGTGCCTCTATTGGAGAGCTTGGCAGCCCATTCACTTGATGAGATCAAAAAGAATGCTATGCGCAAAAGACAATCGACCAATCTGCCAGAGCACTAGCCTTAGCCGACAGAGAATCTTCATCATCAAAAGCTGGAACAGAAAGAGAGAAACCTCTCTCAAAAGCCTCATTCATAGGGCTCAGTGGAGTACTAGCGACCCTCATCTAGGAGGCAATGGGAGAGGTAGTAGGTGAAGAAGAGGTAGAAGAGACACCCGAGAGGACACTGCCTAGGAGAAGGAATAGTCTAGCGAGAGAACAATAAGGGAGAAGGAAGAACATGAGACACAATCTAGCCAAGGAGTGCTTAAAAAGCCAAAGAAGAAGACTCCCCAAAAGCAACAATAAGGAGCCAGGGAAAGAATGACAAAAAAAGAGAAGGCAGACTTGCAAAAGGCACAAAAAGGTGTCAAAAAAGGCTAATAAAGAGAGATAGAGGAAAGAAAAAGTTGAACTACGAAGGATCCAATAGGAATCTAAGAGAGCCAAAGAGAAAAGAAAGAGGAGACAGATGAGCTACAAAGAAAGGAGGAGGAAAACATGGCTCTAGCAATACGCATGTCAGCAAACCAGCCCTCTAAGGCAGGAGGAGTCGATTGCAATGAGCCTGCTAGAAGAAGAAGGCCTAAGCACAAGTGCCCAAGTGCTAGAAACTGCATCACTACTAGCAACAAAAGGCAAGGGCAAGAGCCCATTGTATCCAATCCTAGCTGTTCTTGTGCTTACTACCCTAGCTACCACATCCACCCAAGGTACCTCAACCACAGTGGATGGGAGCAATCTCATGGTGTAGGTTCAATTCTTGGTAAACAAGGTGCAAGAGGAATCCCAAAATCCAAGTTGAGGAGCCTTGAGAACTAGAACAAAAACACTGGCAGCTACAAATCTTGAGTCAAGACAAGACCCAAAGAAGCTAAAAGTAGAGGCATCCACAACATCCATTCCTACAACAGTGCTGCCATCAATGGGCTACGATGAGTATGTTATAGAGCTCCTCTCTCAACTAGAGAGGGCTAAGAAAGAAAAGAAAATAGTAGTGGATGACTTAGAAGCAGAAAGAGAGACACTGGCAGCCTTTCAATTGGAGAGGACTCGCGCCAAGTGGCCAACTATAAAAAAGAGATAAGAGAACTAAAGGTAGCCAAAGAAAGAGACAAATACAAGTGGCAAAAAAGGCTTGCAAAAGAAGCACAAGAACTAATAGGATTACAAAGACAATACAAGCTATTAATAGTGTGTAGCATGAGGACCTAGCAGGGCAAATGAGAAGAGTTCAAGAAGCCATGGATCAACTCGCCGCAGGAGAAACATAAAGGGGTTAGGTAGGAGAAGAGCATCAAAAAGAGGTGGAGGAAATGAGGTACAAACTGCTAATGGAGATAAAGGAGCAAGGACAATTGGAAAGAGAGATCAAGCACTTGGAGGAGGAGAAGGAAAGGGTGATCCAAAAATGGAGAGACTAAGAGCCAACGATAATGGCCTTAGCCCAAAGGCACAATGAGAGCCTAAAGGAGATGAAACATAAGGTTGAAGCATGGGTGATCTAGAGGAAAGTAAGGGTAAAAGATCTAGCAAGCCATTTAGCTCATGCAGAAGGTGATAGGGTATTAGTGAAAAGCAGGGCAAAGGCTGCTAACACAAGATTGGAAGCCCAATAATGCACCTTTCTCACTACCATCTTGGATGTCACACAGTCAGAAGAAGAGGAGGCCATTGAAACTCTAAAGAGGAAGCTGGAGATTGCCTACAGAGCCATAAAGCATGGGGTGTGTGTCCAACCCCAAAGAGTGGGAATCAACCTAAGCCAACAAGAGCAACATGAGTATCTATTAAGGATAGGGCTAACAATCCAAGAGGTGGAGCATCTAAGATTTAAGGAGGAATGATGATTGCAAGAGCCAATGACAGGAGAAGAGCAGCAGGTGCTGCTAGAAGAAGAGGGGAAAGACTTTGAAGTAAGGCAACAAGATGAGGAATAGGTTTTCCAACCACCCTCCCCAAGACCGGAAGCCCAATAGGAAGTACAACCTAAGGATGAAACAATTGAAAGAAGAGAGGAGGCCAGGAAACGAAGAAAAAGGCTGCTAGAGCAAGGATGACGAAGATTGCTAGAACATGTTCCCCAACCACCCTCTCCAAGACCGAAAGCCCAACAGGAAGTACAACCTAAGGATGCAACGACTGAAAGAAGAGGGGAGGCCAAGAAATGAAGGAAAAGGTTGGTAGAGCAAGGATGACAAAGACTAAGGGCAGGATCCCTAGCAACCCCAAAAGCCCCCATTCCGCAAAGAGAAGAATGCTCTCTAGTCACTTGGAACCTAGAACTCATGGTGTGGAAGCAGTGGGAGAACAAGAGCAAGCCCTTCGAGTTCACCTTCCATTACCCATCCACACTAAGTATGGAATTCAATTCACATTTTCAATCAATTGGCACTATGACGAAGAATATTCCACCAAAATGATGCTTTATCTACTATCAAAAGTAGTTGGCAATATACTTGATTTTATCTTTTTTCAAAAAAGCTTCTTCATAGACATTGAACTAGCTCAACTAAGACAAAAAAGTTTTTCCATCCCATTTTCATTAAAAAAAAATTTAAAAAAACACTTATAATTGATTTTTCGATCCTTCTTGATTTGTTGCACTTTAAAGATGCCTGTTAAGATGCAAGTGATGCAATCATCCTTATCCTTGCACATTAGGATTTCCTTATTTTTGCTCTTAAATAACTTTCATAACTTTGGGTAAGTAGAGATATCTTGAGAAGAGGAGATTCCATATTAACTTTGTTTGTGTTAGAAAGTCTTAATATCTTTGGAGTCTATGTCAATGTGTTGAAAAATGTCTTTTAGGTAGAAAATCCCTCTTACTGCAAACAATCATTCTAAGTTCGCCAAAGGGTCCCAAAATAAATTTCTTCCTTAGTGGAAAGGGTGGAACAAAATGTTGAAAAGTTGTCTACTTTGTCAAGTTCAAGGGGAAACTATTTATAAGAGTTCCCTCCCCCGTCCTTCCACAATAGTCCCCCCCCCCCAAACTTTTCATTTCTAGCTTTAAGCTTTAATAGAAAAGCTTAAGAAAAAGAAAGAAGATGCCTTTGTATCATTCCACAAGCGTAGGGTGAACGGCAACCATCCCCATGGAGAAGGTAGTAAGTTTGGTAGTTTTGGTAGTAGAGAAGGGCATGTTAGAATGTATCTTGCTAGCACATCTTGATCCCTATCAGCACAGCAGCTGATTGAGCTAATTCAACTCTTTTGAAAAACCATATCTACTACCAAAGCCACATCTTGTGGTGGTTTTCCTATAAGACTCGTGGTTTAGTTGAAGGCTAATGGTTAAGGTCTTAGTAAAGGGATGGCAATGGTAAAAGAGAACTTCTTGGAGCATGAACCACTGTACTTTCTAATTGTCCATTAGATAGATCCATGGGTTCCCCTTCTTAATGTTGATGTGTAGACCAACTAGCTTGCTTCGATACAATGTTGTAGTCCTTCACCATATAATAACCTAATCGCAAGAAAATTGAGAGAACTCACAAATTGCAAGGAGAGAGAAGAAGAGTGCATGATGATATAAGCATTGGATATAAAATTTTAAATTTTTTATTTATATTTTCCTTTAATACTCAAAATACAATGAAAAGACATCCTTTTTGGGCTTCTTGCTTTCTTTGCATAAACATCACAAATTTGTCCTAATAATTTCTATCTCTTATCTAATACATCTATTGTAAGGTTTAGAAAATAATAGTTTAGCCCTTTAGGCATTTCACAAAGTTTACAACCAAATACATTATTGTTGAGATTTTTGCAATACACCTACTTAGCCTCTTTGTATGGAGCAGTTTGGGCTCAGGACTAGAATCCCATAAGCATAGTAGGAGAAGTGCTACCATCCAGTTTCTATAAAGCATTGTACTTGCTCTCTTTTATAATGCAATGTCATAGTACTTTTGTCATTCAATAAAGTCTCTATGCCATTGTCAATCTATACACAAGATTGTGGTTATGAGTCCAAGCTTCCATCTTGAAACCTAATTCACTTGTGTAACAGTCAGTCATGTCAGTGTCTTCATGAACTCACTCTTTCTCTTCCAACCTCCATAGCTTCCGCCTCAAGCCATATTCTAGATCCATGTTTTTACATGTATGTGTGTACATACTGTATCTCTATACTAAAGAATGCATAAATACAATAATTTCGCACTAGTAAAGCACCCAAAAATAATTAATTCTTATAGGTTAAGTTGTATTCTACTCTAAATAATTGATCTATGTGACTTGGTCTAATAATCTACTCACTGTAATAGAAAGCACATTAGTTCCCTACCATCTATCTACCAAACACAATT
Source organism: Lygodium microphyllum (assembly GCF_053477565.2). Classification (NCBI taxonomy): domain Eukaryota; kingdom Viridiplantae; phylum Streptophyta; class Polypodiopsida; order Schizaeales; family Lygodiaceae; genus Lygodium; species Lygodium microphyllum. The sequence continues at coordinate 49,516,125 of NC_141157.1, forward strand.
GCAATTAGTGCTACATATGAGTCCTTGCATAATAACAAGTTAAGAGGAGTTGTGGACAAAAATGGATGACTACACCTAGTGAATTGGCTATCATTAATGTCCTCTAATAAGGCCATGCAAAAGGATGGAAAGAGGGCAACTTGCATCATTAACCTAGCCATGGTGCAGCTATCTATGCCAACATTTAGATCAAAAAATAGGGGTGAAAGGTAGCATTCATGATAAGTAGGCAGTTGCTTGAGAAACACCCTAAGTAGCCTAAGGTAATTACAAGTTGTGATAAAGGAAAGATCAAGGCAGGAGGAAAATTTGTCAAGGAAGTGGGTGATTGAGGGTTCTAAGTCAGTTTCAAAGATATAAGAGTTGCCTCTGACATAGTAGCGTTTATGTTGTAGATTTTAGGGAAGTCGTAGCGACCATGGATGTCAAGATTGAAGTCCACTCCTACCCTTCTTGGATATGGCATGTACATTGGGTTGTTTCTTTCATGGGGTAGGGTGCTACAAAATGACATCCATATGTCTACATTCCCATCCTAGATTCTCCTCCTCCATTTCGGTTGTGATTCGTACCCTTTGATAGTCCTAGGCACCTCCATGACCTTGTCTTCCTAGTAGTCATGTGCTTCTTTCCCCCATAGCGTTGGATGTGTTTCGCTTTTTGTGCTCCACCACTCCCCAAGCCTTCGGCCCATGTTGATCACTTCCTCCACCACTTTAGAAAAGAATCCTTCATTCCACCTCAGTACCATCTCCATGCAAGGTGAAATCATGCTAACTTCTCTTGGAAAGAATGTGATACCATGACTACTTACACTGAAATATTTTAGCAACATCTAAAGAGCGAAGCCCAAGTAAAAGCATGAGCAAGTAGAAGCAAGAGAGATGTGAGTGATGGTGGATGGAGCAAGAGAGAGAGAGACAAGATGTGGGAACTCCAACAATCACAATGTGTGTCATTCCTTCCCTTATTCAATAGTCACTAAAAGAATAAAGAATAAAGAATAAAGTAACAGTGATGGGCACACACCACCTATAATATACAAGTGTGTGATCATGATGTGTATAGTAAATATAGGGCAACATAGACACATGCACTTTTACCCCAAAAACAACTTCCCACTTAAAGGCAAAAGTGCCTTGAGTGAGGAGAGAACAAGAAAAAAGTGACAAAGTATAAATGTATATAAAGTACAATAAGACGAGGAATGGACATCATCTCATCCTATGCCCATCATCTTCCTAAGTATGGCAAAATGTTCCGCTGAGAGACTTTTAATGAGCAAATCTATAGGATTCTCATGAGTTGAGATCTTAATAAGCGCAACAAACTTGTCCTCTAACACCTCCCTGATGAAGTCCGCAATGGGTTTATAAATTACGGTAAAAATTCATGGAAGGAAATATCTCAAAAAATGTTACATAAAGTTATATAAAACATGCCACGAATGCACATGATATAAAGGATTTATACATAGTGACCCCCACCCCCTCCCCCGGCGGGCCTCAAGTTTATCTACAAGACATTTGTGTTTCTTACAATAATCTTACTTTTGTATGGGCCTTTGTTTTGGGTAGAGATAAAGCACATGTAAATATTAGTGATAAAAATTGACAAAAATGAGGCTATACTCTAAAGGAATGAATCGATTGAGGAGATAAGTAATTATATGCTTTTTGACTTTCTTCACAAAGAAATAAATTAATCTAAGTTCAAGAATATCAAGGCAATGTTGAATGTTCCTTTCAACCTTCAAGAGCTTATGGAGGATCTTATTGTGACATGCTTCAAGTTATATGAAAGATTATATTATATATTATAGAGCCTTACAATTGATAGTTATATATATTATACTAGTTCAAGCAACCAGTGCTCCCAAGTTAATTCTTATTACCATGTGAAAGCTTTAATAATGAGGAGCTCAATCTCAAAATATCTTGAAAATCAAGTGAATGGATATTTTGTTAACAAAGTAGGGAATTTATCTAAGTTCAACTATATTAAGGTAAGGTTGAATATTTCTTTTAACCTTCAAGAGCTTCTAGATGATCTCACTGACAAGCTTCAAGTTAATAGGGATGATTATACTAGGTATATAGAGAATCTCACAATCAATAACTATGTACATTACGCTAATTCAAGTAACCAGTGCTTCCAAGACAACTCTTATTATCATGTGGAATCTCATTGAAATTAGGTTAACCCTTATCAAAGAGTATATCCATGAACCACAAATTTGGCATGTGAATTAGATGGATCTAAATATTATCTAGAATGCAAACTTGTTACATATCATTGTGCAACTCTTGAAACAAGGAATCTTAATGCATAATTTGCAAAACATTATGATTTGATTTATAAAATTTGATTGTTTGCCTATTTTCTTAATATGTTAATGCTAATAAACACAAAATCTATACTAGGTTAACTTGCCTTCACCATGCAACAACTCATCTCTATGTTTTGTTAATAAGTGATTTTTCAATCTCAAAACATCTTTCTCTACAGCAAGATTGAGTTATATCCTTAAAAACAATTATAACCATCACCAATACAACTCATCAATGAAGAGTTTTTGTAGAAAGGAGATGTGCCATTGTTTATGGGAGCTTTAGGATATAACCTTCCATTCAAGAAAATATAAAGTTTTTTTCCTTCAAATCTCCACACATGCTTCATAGACTCTAAAACAATGTTGAGTTTTGCATTTTTTATGATTGGTTCATACTCATATTGTGGCTAAATATAAAGATAGTAAGAGAGCTTTTACAAAAAATGTAAAGATTATTGGATGATTGATCTATAGCTAAGGATGTGATTTAAATGTCAATATCAAAAAACTATATGAACTTGGAAAAAAAGAAGAACGAGGAAGAAACTAGCAAGAAGAAGGAGAAAGGAATAAGGAAATGAGGATATGGAGGGAGACTAGCAAAAGTTAGCTATTAGCATAGTTATGTGTAACCATATGCCATGTGAACACAAGAAAATATCATTGAGGGTAGTACCCTAGGAGGTATGAGGCTCTCATATTTATTAGGGTGCACAAGTATTTGATTGGTTTGAATACTCACATAGTTATGTTTGAATAAAATTACCTTAATTTTCCTATGTATCTTAGGCTAATGTTGCTATTAGAACACCCCAAATCCTAATCCTACCCACCACACTGTTTAGGGTAGAGAGAGAGAGAGAGAGAGAGAGAGAGAGAGAGAGAGAGAGAGAGAGAGAGAGAGAGAGAGAGAGAGAGAGAGAGAGAGAGAGAGAGAGAGAGTGTGTGTGTGTGTGTGTGTGGTGGTGTGCTTGCCTCACTCACGATAATTACTCATTTCTAAGTTCCATCAATCTCCTAACTTGGGAGTTTGTGACACTCTCAAAATCCTAAACTCCTTGCCCCCAAAACACCAACCTTCCTTACAAACTTGAGTCTTCCTCTTGCCTCTCTCCCACAAAAAGGGAGAGACCTTAACCCTTGTCCCAAACCCTTGATTTCCTTTGAACATCATAATCTCTCATGCCCTTAAGCCTAACTCTCTTATTTATTGCTTTACTCCAAACCTCCAAAACCCCTACTCTTATTAAGCCCTTAGGTCTTTAGGCCACTTTCTCCTCATGAGAGCAAAAGAAACAATGATATATTAACATCTATTGAGGCCAAAGTTGGACTATGAGATATAACCATGTACAATGATGATCCTCCCTAAATATCAAAGTGTGACATAGTATACATACATAGAGAGAGAGAGAGAGAGAGAGAGAGAGAGAGAGCCTATATTTACTTCCCAAAAGACTCCTAATCCCTAACATAATAGGTCCACAGTCCTGAATATACATATTTTCCTTGCAAAATGTTTGACTCATTGTCCTCTTAAGCACTAATTAATGCTCCATACTCATCTAAACCCCCTCAATTTGCATGAGAGAAATTTTCTTTCCTCATGATATGTATTTTTAGCAACTTTGCACATCACGTGGAGTTTTTATGAAGTGGCCTAATGTTCTCTACATGCATAATATCATTCTTCTTTGGTTGAATTACCATGAGGGATATACTTTGCTTTGTTGCAACTTTAAGTGATAAGTGACCTAGCATTCCTTATGTATAGGAAAATTTTTACTTTCTCTTATGGATGGTTCAAGAAATTGGTTCAACTTTTTTTTTCTTTCTCTTATGGATGGTTCAGGAAATTGGCTATGTATGTTAGTATTGTTGCTTTAAAGTGTTGTTGTTTTTTTACATGTGTTACATTAGGGGAGTTTTGAGGTCCTGAAAATACCTTCTAAGAAATCTTAGAGAGGGAAAATATTTGGAAATTAAAAAGTCATTTTTGTTTTTTCAAAAAATTTATTTTTGGTAAATAAGCATATCTGAAATCATAAAATGTCATTATCATAGCATTCTCATAGCCTACATCAAATTTAGAAATCTAGGGCTCCATTTAGTATAGTGATTGGAAGACCTTAACGATAGTTCACTACTCATTATTTCAATTAGAAATATAAACAAATACATAACATGGATTTCAATTTTATCTAGTAATCATCATCAAACAATAGGAAATAATAAAAGTACAATGCTTTGCCTCCACCACTAATAAGAAGTTATCATCGAGTAGGGTGCTGCCATGGATAACTAAATCTTCTTGGGATTCATGAAAGCCATCATGATGAGAGTAATGTTGTTCATACCATTGTAGACCACATCACTTTCTCACCAAATTAATGTTATTGTAAGGGTAGGGTCTCTACCTAATGTTGCCCCTATGGTGATGGCAAGTTCAATCAACATGAGGGGCTACCTCTCCATCTTGTGGATGGACCCATAATACATCATGGAGGTTGATCTCCTATTCAAGATGGTGAACCAAGTGGATTTTGACTCTGAGCTCTTGGCACCTCTCATTGTCCTAACTCTATGCTTGATTATCATGAGGCTCAATAGCTACGAGTGTTGGGGGTAAAGGCACCTTAAGATGGCTGAAAATGGAGTGGAAATCATTTAAATGAGTAGACATAGGTATATCCTCCTTTATGGGAAGGTCCACAAGCTTGTTCAGCTAATATAACTGAGATGTAGGGCCCTACTTATCATAAAGATCACAAATCCTTTTCCATGATGCATAAGCACAACCCTTAGTATTAATGACATTGAGACACACCTACTTTGATAATGATAGAACGATAGTGGATTTGCATAGCTCATCAATTTTTGCCCAAACCTCTACATCATAAAGCTTAGCCTTTACGTCCTCTAACTTTAATGGTTTAACCTATCTCTTTTACACCAAGACTTACCATATTTGTGTCTTCCAATATTGGAGGGTATTGCCATCAAGCTTTTCAATGTTGAAAATAGCACTCTCAACTGATGTACCTGCCATAATGGCTACAAATGTCTACAAACAATGAGAGTATGGGCTGGTGTAATTATAGCAAAACAACCCCAAAAGTGATCCAAAAGGATGGGCAAAAGGGAAAGAACAAATGAGGGTATAGATGTCCATAAAATGCAATCAAGAGAGTACCCAAACAAATCGTCTACTCTCTAAAAGAATGCTAAGAACTATAATTATAGCACAGCTATAATAAATGCAATAGTGTATATTGGTATAATTATGGGAAAATAGACAAGAAAACAAGCTTCCATTGCAAAGGATATCTAGGTAGCAACTAATATATAAAGATTATAACTAGTAGTGAATGAGCATAGACCACTAGTACCAAATTCTATTACGAGCTCAAAGTGTTAGTAAACCATATATCCCATAAGCATATACATCCTACATGTAGAAGATCTCAAGAGCAAGTGTTGAGATCTGCCAAATGTACAACTAACTAAGCAAAGAGCAATGATGCTCAATACATAACCAATGTGCATGTATACATCATTGACAAAGGCAAGTGCTAGTGTCCAAAGCATAAGAATCAAATTAGCCCACAAGCAGAAGTAATTGCATCCAATAGCATACAAGAGAGCATATACATGAATCAAGAGTCCCATTGATGGTATGATGATGTAAAAACATGTGCATGACATAGATTTGACTTATGGATGTTCTTTTCATAGTACAAAACACATGTGCTTGGATGGTGGAAAATTCTCCTTCAATCAAGGAGTTAATTTCTCTTTTACCACCTTTACTATAAGGAATTTTGTAGAGTTGATATCTCTCAATCTAACCATTAAATTTTGGAGAGTAAAAAGATGAATGTCCATCTCTTTGTGTACTAAAACTTCACTATTGGGATCTTCCAATATAATCTTTGGATCATCTTATATAGCCATCAAGTCAGTTGGTCACCTCTTGGAAAAAATATGGATAAGATATACCTATCTACTTGGTGATCTAAATAACTAAACGTAAAGCCATTATATTGGCAAAATTTTGAACTATACATACTTATGTACCTAGGGATCTAAATAACTAAAGCTACATTCATTTTCTCAAGATGTAATGTGAAAAAGAGTTGTTCCCCACTTCATGGATCATGTATCTATCAAACAGTTCCTCGAGATTTAGTCAACCTACACAGATAAGAGTAGCTATTCTATATAACTAGATCATAGTCCTAGACTGTTAGTATGATAATAGAGAGTGAGACACTATAAAGGTATACCATTAAGTATGGAGTGGTTTTGAGTGTAGCCCACAATCTCAGCAATGTATGCATTGTTATATTAGAGCTAGTTGAGCTTGTTAGTGTTAGTTCTAGGTTTGGGAGTTAGCCCATCACTTATGCTTGGTAGCCTTTACTATCTTTTTCTATTGAATAAGGACAACTATTATTTTCTCTAAATTTTCATTTTATTGTTGATTGCCATTAGGTTTCATTTCCTCCTCCTCACCAAATTTTTCTACATGTTTGATAATATTCAAATATTCTACATCTATGGATATGAATATTATTGGGGATGCAGGATAGTAACTTTTTGCTATTGTGCACTTAAGTACAAAAATTAGTAGGGATGCAACATAATAAATTTTTCTATCATGCACTTAAAATCCAAAATGAGAAACTTTAAATCGCATTTCAACAATATGAATTCCCAAAATACATGCCATATCAAGTATATGTGCTTTCAACTTTGTGTTAAATAGTAATTTTTCAATTGTCGTTATGGTAGCCTAGTACTAAATATGAAAATGTAACAACCTAATGATGAGATTTGGAAACCAAAATAATACTCAAATTTTGGACTAAATTAATAATAATAATGGCATTCTAATGTGCAAAAAAAAGTGATATAAATCTTGAAGCTAAGAGCAACTCCGCCACTTAAACCATTGGAAACAATAGCGAGAGGGCAAAGCAAGAATGCAAGTAGTGATGAAGCTTATAAATATTTTATTCAAGATAATGATGGAAAAGGAGGTAGAAATCATAAATACACAATCCTAAGGTGAATACCAATCTAGGAGAAAATCCACTTAAGGAGGAAACAAACCTAGGTAGTCCTAAGTGTGTTCACACATCACTACCATAGTATATGCTACAAATCCCCCTAGGAGAGATGATGTGAACAAGTAAGGGACATGGAAAATCATGGTGGAATCATTATGATGTTTCACCTTCTTTATGGAAAGTTTCAAACTTCTCATGAGTGAGCCTTCACGAAGAGATTTGTGGAGTTATCATGTGTAGGACATAAACCAAGTTGATCTCACATTAAAAGAGTTTCTTCCATGCAAAATGGTAATATATAGCAATGTGCTTTATGCAAGTGTGAAGGATTAGATTCTTTACAACTACTAAAGCACTGTGATTGTCCTTATAGAAGTGGTAGGGCATGACTAATCAACAACACTCAATTTGTCTGAGCAATACACACTCAACTATAGCTTTGAAGGTACCCTATACTCAACTTTAAAAGTACAAGTGGCCACTATAGTTTGAAGAGGAACATAGGATGTATACTCATCTTGCATGACATGCATGTAATGAACAGACTATTTTTCTTCTTCAAATGAGATTGATTCCTCTCCATCACAAATAGAAGCAACAAGAGTGTGATCATCAAGAAATGAAGCATGAAAAGAAATCCCAACACGTGTCTTACTAGGCAAAAGAGTAGCCAATTTACTATCTCTTATAGTTTGTAAAGCCTATTTGGATAAGTATTTCGATTCATCATCTCTCTTCAAGCACCACCTCATGCAAATCCATTTTATCAACATATTTATTAGTGGGCAATATCTTTAGCTACCATGAGCGTTTGTAGATGTCAAAGAGCCCTAATATCCATTAATTTCTCAAGCACCAAACAAGGGAAGGATAGTATCAAATATTATCTTCTATAACAATGATTTGTTGCCTTTTACATGTGAGAAATCATGAACTACATTTTCAGTGAAGACCGCATCCATGCTAATAATCACTTTCTTTATAGCAATATTACAAATTCTAAACCCTTTACTTTCATTGATGTACTCGTCAAATTTGCATCTCACTTATTTGCTATTTTTTTAGCAGGAGAGAACAAGCCAAGCATCTAAAAACACATAGATATTATCCCACCTCATAAAGTGTAATTATTTGCAAGGCCTTAGTTGTGGACACCTATTCACAGCATATAATCAGTACACAAAATACCTTCCAACCAAAGACTATGAAGCAAAATCTATGCTTTTAGCATGTCATCTCCATGATAGCATCGTACATTGATTCTTGATACTGTCGTCGAATCAACGCATGAAACTCATAGACATATACTCCTCTCCATTGTCTCTACATAATGTACTAAGAGTACAACCTTTCTTATTCTCGGTCATATATAGAAAACATTTAAAGAACATAATATACTAAGAGTAAAACATGTCTCATTCTCGACCATAGATTAAAATTGTTTAAAGAACATAAATACCTTACCTTTAACTTTAAGGAATAGACCCATGTAAATTTATTGCAATCATCAATGGATAAGACAAATTAAAAATAACTACCAACTAAACATGTCTACATAATACCACAAATATTACTATAAACTAGTTATTACATCTTATTCACCTAAACAAAACCATCCTTAGAAAATGCAACATGTTGAATTTTACCAAGGATATAGCCCTCAAATGCATGTTTTGGGGGAGTCTTCAAATGCGGCAAATCAAACACCATGTCTTATCGAACTAGATACAATCCGGAACCATAATTCAAATGGCCAAAGCATGCATGCCACAATTTAGCATCATCAATAGAATTGGTACCAATAACACATGCATCATGTGCAAGCTCTCATTGACTTCCATCCTATAATGTCCACCATACAAGGTCCTTGATGCAATCATAAATGTGATCATTTTTTGCACATTAATAATCCACTAATATAACTAAAAAGCTAGCTTTTGTCATTACAAAAACTGACAACAAGCATTTTCTTCTTGATCATAAACACCAATGAGAATGTAAGTAAACTACCATTAGTTGTTGTAATGTGGAGTTTACCAATACCTTTAACCAGGTATGAGATGTTACTGCTACACTAAATAGACCCTTTCTACAATGCATTTCCAAAGAGCAAAACAACTCCTTTTGAGAAATATGCTTCCTAACACCACTATGAAACAACCAAAAGTGAGATTTATAAACTACCATACATGTGTCATGCACAAGAGGATCATAACTACAATGTATGTTGAATGCACAAACCACTTAAACATAAGGCACAACATTCTTCTTCTAGGAATCGAAATCTAATACATCAACAATTGCCAACCTTGCTCTTTCTCCTTTTTCTCTCTTTCCTAGAAGTTTTGATAGTCCTTAAAAATGTAACCTTCATGCTTGTAATCATGATAAAAAAGCTTCCTCCTCTTTTGACCCTAGTCACCTGTTTTACCAAGTTTTTTCATAATTAGAATTAGATTTTAAGCCATCAACAAAAGAGGCCTTTATCATGACTTTTTAATGACCTATAACAAATGCATAATCACATGTACACATCACAGGCCGATTTCTACTAGATTATTCTTCTTACAATAGCACTAAAGTCAGCTCATCGACTAGATTGTTCTTCCTACCTTGGTAACCAACGTGCCATTTGGTACAATTTGGTCAATTGCACCAAGTTTCTCCTTGAGATCATTTATTCTCATGAGAAATACATACCTGGAATCATCGTCATTCATATACTCAAAATTCAATTGCTTCCATATCTAGGCAACATACCACACATACCTCATTACACACTTGATAGAGCTTAGCAAGTGCATCTCAAACCTCCTTTGCTGGTTTACATGATTAAATATGAGGTATGATTGCCATTTTTACAAAAAGAGCCATTAATACATGAGGTTTTGCATCCTTTGTATCCCATCTAGATTGTTATTCAGTAGATATAAAACATTTGGCACCACATTACTTGGACATGCATTATCCTCCTCCACTATGCCTTCAAAAGTAGTAGCTACAGTAGCAATTGCAGCAACAGACTCAAGCTACTTCTCAATACTTACAATAACATTCCATAGCCCTTAAGCAACTAGCACACATCAAATCCTATAGGGCCTAAGTAGGTAGTTTGTCCCATTAATCTTTTCATATGTGACAACAAATTATTGACTCCATCATTGCTCCCCTATCTCCATTGCGCCAATCAACTACTTAAGGCACAACCCATGAAGTATCCCCAAATCACAAAAGCAATTTGTATGCTTCCAACATGAGAATGACGTTATGGAGTTGTTGTACTTGATGTTGCAAAATCGAAAAAAAAAAAAGTATAGAAAAGACTATATCAAGAGAAAATTTGTTGAAGTTGAAAATTATAATGGAACTTTGTGCAAGACTTAATCACGTAAGGTAGCAAAATGGCCAAAAAAGTCTCCTTTAATCAAGTAGTAAATTCCTAGCTACCACCTTCATTGTAAATAGTTTTGCAAAGCCAATATCTCTCGATCCAACCATTTCCTTTTAGAATAATGAAAAGATGAAGTATTCATCTCTTTGTGTACTACAACTTTGTTGTTGGGATCTTCCAAATTTGATCTTTGGGTTGTTTATACAAATATCAAGTTGGCTAGATATCTAGTGGTAGAAATCTGGACTACATCTACCTATCTACCTAGGGAGCTAACTAACTAAAGCTATAGCCATTATCTCAAGCTAGAATGTCAAGAAGAGTTGTTGCCCACATCGTGGTGCATCTACCTACCAAAGGGTTTCTCGATATTCACTCAACATGCTGATACACATCAATTGTTCTATATAATCAATTTGCAACCTTAGACTGTTAGAGAGTACTTGTCATTGTAGACATTGCTATATTAGAGCTAATTAGGCTCCTTGGTGCTAGTTATTGGCTTGGGTATTAGCCCAAGTGTATTAGCCCATCACTTATACTTGGTAGCCATAATTGCCCTTCTCTATTGAATAAAGTTTATTATTCGTTCAACTACATTATCATTGTCTTGTTGATTGCAATTGTGCCATATCTCCTCTTTCTCAATAATTTTCTCAACAAGAGAGCAAGGCAAGAATGCAAGCAATGATGGCTGAGAGATGAAGGAGCAAGAGAAAGATCATAGCTCTACTATTTAAGATCATGAAGGAGAAGAAGATACAAAAGATAAGTGCAAACTATAGATAAAGTGTGTACTAACCCAAGGGAAAACATCTTAACGAGGGAAAAGCCCAAATAGTTTTAAGTGTATACACATATCACTACCATAGTATATGTTATAAAAACATTAAAACACAAACTAAGGTGAAAACACGATCAAATTGTATCCTTCTAAGGTGCTAGGCAATAATAGTTTCAACTTGAACAACCTCAAGTCGGCCCTGCCCATTAAGGCATCCTCCACACCCGTATGTTCCCAACAATGAAACAAGATCACCAAGAGCTACCCCTTAATCTCTCAATTGGCTATGATGAGAACAAAGAAGTGGTCCCTAAAAGAGATTTACGACATGATCTCAATTTCATGAATTAACATCTACCACAATCTAACTTTCTTTTCTGCTTTATTGACATTAATAAATTGGGTGACTTCTTTTATCAATATTAAGATGGGCATTGTCAAATAGCATAAACATGGCACTCCTACCTCAAATCTCCTAGATAGTGTAACATCAAACGTAGCGATCTTTGAATTTTCATGAGTAAAAGCATAACATATGCATTTGGTTCACAAGGCATGCACTACACCTTCACTCGTTGGCTAAAAGACCATGACTCTACTAAGAGGAGTGTATTCAAGAAATGACAAGCTAAATGTCATGAAGTGTTGTCTCAAAGACAAGGTGGACCAATTGTTATACAATAAACTCAAAGAATAAGCAATTCTAATGTGGCAACTTGGAAAGTCCATCATCACTACATGGTTGAGAAGGCCATGAAAGACATTGCTATAACTACACATTGTGAAGTCACATGAAGCACTACATTAGGATCATGGTAAGTCATGTTATGTTGGTGATCGAGTATGAGGCTAGAGCACGCTACGTATTATTATGGTCCATCAAACCGTACCATTTGGGTGGTGAGTGGCCCAAAGTAGAAACATAAGGAAAGGAACTCTCATGATAGTATATAAGTTGACACCACCAAGGCCAAAGAACAATGGATGAGGCAAAGATTGACATACATTGTTACTATCAATGGAGTGGGAGAGTTGTCAATGTAGAGAATTGCATGGAAGTAACCTAAGGCTAGATATGGCTCCCATCTACATTTGGTAAAGGATGTAATTAGCCATGGTTGTGTTCCATAAAGCAAGATACATATTCGCATATTAACTCTCCACCATACATATTATATGGCACTCTTGCATCTTTACACAATACACCATTCACAAGTAACATTTGGCCAACTATTCATGCCATGTTGCTCAAGGACACCATACATGATAGTACAACTTGTCGATTCCAAGCAAGAGAAGAGAAGCAAGGAGCTAACACGCAAAGGTAGGAGAAATATGTATTGACACAAGACCAACTTAAAGATGCTAAGACCTAAATTGTAAATTTAAGACAATTGTACTTGCATGAATGTGGACAACACAACTCTCAACTCTACAATTTTGGGTAACATATTCAATGGCCTTTACATACCAACATTTATAGACAACTATTGTTTTTCTCATTTGACTCTACCAATTGATGTGACTGTTGATGCTTTGTTCTTTGTTGTGTCACCATTCATAATGCCCTTAAGCAACAAATATGGGCATAGCAAGTTTTCATTGGTTCCACGAAAGAGTGAATGAGAGAAGTTATGTGCATAAAGAAACAAGCATCAGTACACTTGAATCATATATATTAGGACACATACTTTGGTGAATAAGTAAGGTCACAATATTTTTCTTTACAACCTCACCAACTCTCCACTACATGCTGCATAGCACTCTTGTAGCTTTACACACTATACATCCAAATCTATTTCTTTTTCTATTAATTTGGGTAATGATTTGATTGTTTATGCCTTTTTATGTGGAGCTACACCAATTTCCAACAATATGGAGCAAGAAATGTTGGCATCACATGTATTCATCAATTCAAGCAACACCAAGTGTGTTTTTTGGAGCCTTTCCTTGTACTTACACTACTATAATTGACTATCTAACTTCAAGACCTGCGCCAAAAGCTTAACATAGCAAAACTAGTTCTCTAGCTTATAGCTTTGGGTTTCAACTTTCCCCTCACATAGTTACTTTTCCCAAAAGTCAATGCTATGCAATCAATCAATATCAGATAACCCAAACTCATGAGAAGTAACAATAATGACTATAGTTGACATAAACTTGCGAAAAATCTAATATTGGGTCTCTTCTTTACTCAAATCAAATGAATTAGCTCCATGTTCTTTATCCCCATCTAAAGTAGCTTTTAAGGTTGATAGTTCTAACTTGTAAAAAGTAGTGAGAACACCTATAATTGTTATAAACTCATAGAAAAAAATAATAACAAGGCTTCTTGAATCAAAATCAAGTGAAAAATAGTAGTAACATTTGCAATTGTCATAAACTCTTAGCAAATTGATGAGTAAAATGTGCATCAAAGTTGTAATACATGATATACACAAATTTGGATTTTTCTCCTAAGCCCTTATGGGCCCATCATCATACAACCATTTCCATCATGTCTATGAAGTATCTATATTTTGTCTAATGCCGACTTCATTACAAGTCTCAATTAGAGGTACTTCTGAGCTAAAATTGAGTCATGTCCATGCAAACCCCTAAATGGGCTATGGGCTAACTTTAGTGGATGCTTATGTTGGAATTTTAGCTATTCTAAGATCTCACTGTTTTGGTGAATCCAAGATGTACAAGTTTCACAAAGCATTAGTCTTGAAAAGAAAAACCTTTTCAATGTATATATATTGGCACAAGCTTACATTTGATAATGCCTCTTCCTTGGCAAAGGGTTCAACCAAGCATCAACAAGTTTGTCATTATATGCTTGTCCAAGGTCTTCCTTTGTCCTCCACATTTCTCCCACTTCCTTCCTCCTATAATGCAAGCTCATTTCCCCACACCAATGGATGTCCCTTCACCTATGGCTACTTGTGTAACAATCAACATCCTACTACAAAGAGGCATGGCAAGTGACAACAAGAACCTAGAAGTTATCCATAGTCAACACATTCTACATGTCATTGGATCACAATAAGTCGTCTTCCTTTTTCTTTTTCTTTTCTTCTTTCTTTTTCTTCTTACCACCACCACATTTCTTTTAGTTGCAAAAAGAGTGAAATTGTTCTACCACTTCCTTCAACAAGCGTACATGTTGGGGCAATAGGTTGGACTAGTAAATTGCAAGAGATGTTCGATTGTTCTTCTACCATGGTGAGTGACAAGAACCTAGAAATTCTCCACATGCCCTTTGATACCAATCACTTTTTTAGTTCCAACGAAAGGTATACATCTCCTGCCATTTACATCAATGAGCATACATGTTGAGGGGATAGGTTGGATTGACAAGTTGCAAGAGAAGAGGTATATAAGTTGACACACTAGGTTGGACTAGCAAGGAAGAATCCCATAAAAGAATAGAAACATGAAAAAACTGTATGGAAAAATGATCCTAAAAACAAACTCAATTTGGTAAATATGGCAATTGCAAGCCGCCTTACTTACAATTGATGCCTCCTATATTTCTATAAGACACATTATTTGACTACAATATTTGGCTATTTCCACACTTTTCAATTCAAATGCTTCTGATTAACAAATTCTATAACATACTCTACCCAATTCCGTAACTAAGGCCATCTACATACCAAGAGATTCAATGCAAGGCTTGCCCGAGTTCATGTATTGAGCACTATGCAATTTGTACATATATCATAGATTCAATGCAAGGCTTACCCGAGTTCCATGTATTGAGCACTATGCAATTTGTACATATATCAGAACCTTATCGAAAAGCATGTAAGGAACCATTCTTTAAAAATAGTCAGACCTGCTACATTTTGCCAAGAGCGTTGGACCTCACTCATTCATTGAGAAGGTAAAAACCATGAAACACTTTAATATTGCATTGTACTAATGTTCTCTAATAAAGGATGCCGACTAGAAATCCCCCCTACCCCCAAAAAAACAAAAATAAAAAATAAAAAAACGAAGTGTGTAAAATCACTATCCACAACCTCCACTATTTCATTAGGTCAATTGAGTGCTATTTTGAAGCCTACACTTCAAGTGCTCTTCTACTCACATATCCAACACAATAATTAGCTTCACCATTTCTTGAGGAAATCTCTAGGCATTTGTTACCCGGTTAAGTTCCTATTTGCAAAAATGTTACCGTTTGCTGTGTTTTGGCTTGGCCGCGTTTTGGATTGGGATAATTTGCAAAAATCTTATAATTTACAATATTTCAGTTGAGAAATCAAGAAGCGTGCCAAATAACTTTGAAACAATCACATGCAATTAGCTTCACCATCACTAAAACTGGCATGGTTAACACATCCAACACAGCAATTAGCTTCACCACCACATGGAATAAATTGCTGAGAAGAAGCATCTCCAGAAATCAAGGAGGAACTGAACATTGCAAGTTGCTATTTCGTGGAGAAAATGCTTGTCAACTTTTTCAAATTAAAAAGGTCCAAAAGCTCGTGGAGTTCTACACCTACTTGACTCTGAAGCAGCCCAACCACATAAAACAAGAAGAGAAAATCATATTAGTACAATCATCCTGCTAAACAATCTAATATTACAAGAAGGTGCTGCTTTGACTACACACTATTAACATTGGTGAGGGAAAGCAGGTGGAAAAGCAGATT
Source organism: Lygodium microphyllum (assembly GCF_053477565.2). Taxonomy (NCBI): domain Eukaryota; kingdom Viridiplantae; phylum Streptophyta; class Polypodiopsida; order Schizaeales; family Lygodiaceae; genus Lygodium; species Lygodium microphyllum. The sequence continues at coordinate 49,532,353 of NC_141157.1, forward strand.
AAGCTCTAAAAGTATCATTTCATACACAACATTCTTATACACCGACAGCTAGATTACTATAATGGTTTTTCAATTAGAGTGGTTTCATCATTAAAAGAAATTTCAGCCATGGGACTTACTTGTTTTGGTTCTTATGCCACTTTGACAAAATGTGGTACCAGTTCCATGTCACACAAAGTGCAACTATCCGCATCAACCCTGACAGCATAACTTCTGCAAATGCATGTAGTACAGACGGTTGAGGAGACATCCCTGCCGTTGCAATGCATAGCATGGACCCATCAAAGTTGCAAGGAATGGAAAACTGCCCTTGCTTGATGCCATTCAATGCCTTCCTTGCAACATCTATAGCACTCATGACACTAGAGGAATCTGAAAGCAACTTTGTGATTTCTGGTTTTGAAGCATTCTCTATCCAAACAAAGTCATGAGTGAATCATGTAAGTCCTTGGGAGAAAACCGTTGTTGCTCCCAATCAACCAAAAGATGTATCCACTTAAATGCTTTTAAATGGGACAGATTACCTTTCTCAAATCCTGGTGTGATTGTGTCAGGTGGATAGATGACTGAAACTCGAATATTGTAGCAAAGGACTTCCTGCTGTAAAGCCTCCGCAGTTCCTCGAAGACCAAACTTGCTTGCAGAATAAGCTGTATAGCCATATAAACCCACCTGCATTAAAGTGAGTGATTAAAGGTTATTATTTTTTTGGATAACCATGTAATAGTGTCTAAAACAATGAATCAAAAATGCTCAGTTTACACCTTTTATGTGACGACAGGTAAATAATACTTATAAGTTTCATACAGTTTCATATGCTTCCAATGCTTCTATAATCTATTTCACAGCTGAATTAGCTTACCCAATTGATCCAGTATGTCACTGTGCCCTACGTGCCTTCTTTGTGCACAATCACAGTAATACTTTTTGTAGAGAAACACAAACTTGCATTAAACTATAGGCTTCATAAGAGTACCATGGAATGTATGCTCATCCTATTTATTACTGGCGTTAAAATTGGGACTACACATCAGCAAGACTACCTATACCTAGACTTGAAATCTCATACTTGAACAAAACTCAGGACTTTTGTCTCATTTTAGGCTGGATTTTTGGATCAAAAGTTACAGTTGCAAGATGGATGTGATCAGGCACATTTGGAGTTCAATATGTACAATTCCATCGGATTTTTTGCCTCTAGTTTTCATGTATTTATATTTGGCTTAGTCACTTCAGCTAGGCACTCATGTACTCACTGTTGATCAAGGTCTACGTATAACTGATTTGGTATCAACCCTCTCTCTCAACTTGGTCTTCCTTCCCTATGTATGTGCATGGGGGTTCAACCTGCATCCACTCAAGACTTGCAGATTTGTGATCCCTGCCATGTGGGCGACGGGTTAGATCAAAGGGCAACGGGTTAGATCAAAGTACTGTAAGCAACTATCCCCACTAGAATATTGTCCCAAACCAACATCATCCATCGAACTACCAACTATGTCAAAATCCTCTACAATACTCCTTTGGAAAAATCGCCTACATGTGGCTCATCCGTGATATCTTTTGAGAATTCATGAAATGGTGGATTGAACTTGCATAAGGTTTCATGCGGAACAAGTGAGAGTTAAAAAATCAAGAGCTACAAGCAAATTAAATAACCATCAAAATAATTTTGAGCTTGAACCCTTCAGCCTAAACCCATGTGGTGGATGAATGATGGCATGCATTCTCTAAAGATTGTCAAGCCAAAGACACACGGAGAGATCCCCATGATTAACCCTTGTTCTCTCCGTTTTCAACATCTACTATCAGTCCCTGCACATGCCTCCACATCGCTGCACTTTGACATGGTATAACAGCAGTGTTAGGGGCTGATTATGTATGGAGAGACTTGAAGAGGAAGATTCGGCATGACACAAAGGCCGTGTTTTCAGCATTTGGGTGCAAGCAAGAGCGTTGCGCATCAACACACGACTAGAGTGAGCGAAGCTACGTGCAACCAGAGACTTGTTTGCTGTTTTTTGTGTAGGAACAATTGTCAAGGCGTAAAAGAAGCTATGTTTTGAGCTAAAGCATCATGTAAAGAAATAGGTTCCTCATTGCACACAATAGCTACAAGTACCTATGCAACCAAGTTACCCTGTGCATGGCAAGTGGCTGCTCTAGTCCTATCAGGAAGCGTAACGGACTGTTTGCTGTCCCATAATCTATCCAACATCCATCTAGGGACTGTTTTAGGTACCTGAATAGCAGCCCTCTCATCGGCCACTTCATCATTAGCAATGCCCTAATCAATGGGCTGAAAATTAGGCTATTGTTCAGCATGTAAACCCTCAATAGGTTGCTGAAATTGACCAAAATCGGGTGCTGAAATTGACCAAAATAGGTTGCTCAAATTGACCAAAATCGGGTGTACTGTGCTGAAACAATGGTAGCAAACTGTTAAACGTATCCATTGTTGGAAATGGAGGAAGAGAGAGAGCGAGTAAGAAAGTGAAGACAAGGCAAAGAGCAAGGGTCGTAATTCTACACTCAAAAGATGCAAGTACTTGAATGATAGAATGAAAGTATAATAGGTCTTAAGTAAGGCAGGCTATCCGTAACTCTAACTGGAGTTAATTTAACTTTAGACTCTTGTGTCACTACTTTTAAAGTTCTAAACACACTATACTTTGACACTTTAATAAGTGTCTACACCACACAACTTACATGGGGCACTCCCCAAAATTGGCAAATTCTAACATCCCCTTGCAATGCCAATGCAATGAGATACAAGGATCATCAATCACCAAAGGGTAACAAGTTCAAGGACTTGTGGAAATCCTGAATCTTTTGACATGATAAAGCCATGGTGATTATATTTGCAACATGTTCCTATGTGTCTATACTTTGACACTTTAATAAGTGTCTACACCACACAACTTACATGGGGCACCCCCCCAAATTGGCAAATTCTAACATCCCCTTGCAATGCCAATGCGATGAGATACAAGGATCATCAATCACCAAAGGGTAACAAGTTCAAGGACTTGTGAAAATCCTCAATCTTCTGACGTGATAAAGCCATGGTGATTATATTTGCAACATGTTCCTATGTGGAAACATACATCAAGCTAATCTCTCCTGCATAAGATCTCTCTATGACATGATGGTAGTGAATTTCAATGTGTTTCATGCAAGCATGAAACACAAGATTTCATGCTACTGCAATAGTACTAATTGTCCAAGAGAATGGGTATAGAATCCTTCAACAAAACCTACAGATCAACTAGCAATCTACGCAACCATACACATTCAATTATTGCTATAAAGGCTGCCCTATACTCAGCCTCACGAGATGAGATAACCACTATAGATTTCTCTTACTAAGCCATAAAATACATGGACAGTCCAAAAAGAAAAAATATCCACTAGTAGACTGTCAAGTGTTTAAGTCTCTAGCCCAATCTGAATCGCTATAAGTGTGTAGCTGCAAGTCTCTTCCCCCCCTCCCTCCCCACCTCTCCGGCCACATAGGGGCAATGCTTGCTCACCTAAGATACTACAAACTGTATGTCAAACGTATGTTGCAAAAATAAATAAGACAACCAACAACCTATGTGTAGATTGCAACATCATGCATCTCACTACCATCATGCATGGACAGTTTCATCCCTAGCTCCATCAAAGTGCTCATATGTTGGACTAAGAGGGGCACAACTAAGAGAGATGGAGATCGAGCAAGAGTGAGCGTGTGTGACGGCTAAAGAGAGTGTGAGCAGAGTGAAAGTACGAGTCGATTAGAGTGTACTAACAATATGTGTTGGTACACAAAGAATAAAATGTATTTATACTTAGGAAACGTAAAGGGTATGTTCACATGTACAATGTGCGTGTACTATACACGGAGGTTACCGGGCCTTTATCCCAACAACCTTCCACTTAAAGGTCCGATATAAACCTCTAGCTAACCAACTCCCACTAGTCGAATGCAATGCTTGTGCTAAGCTTTGCTTAGACTTTTAGTGAGAACATCTGTAGGATTATCTTGTGTTTTAATCTTGGTCAATGGGATTTGACCATCTTCCAGAATCTGTCTGATAAAGTGATATCGCACATCCATATGCTTTGTGCGTGAATGATACATGGTATTCTTAGCCAGATACACAGCACGCTGGCTATCACATCCCAAAACTGCAATACCCATAGACATGCCAAGATCATCTGCAAGTCTGCTCAACCATATAGCTTCCTTAGAAGCCTCAGTAGCTAATATGTATTCAGCTTCAGTGATACTCGGTGCAACAATGTTCTGCAACCTTGAACACCAAGAAACAGCTCCACCAGCTACTGTAAAGACATACCCGTTGGTGGACCTACAAGTGTCCAAGTCACCTGCCATGTCTGCATCACAATAACCCTGCAAACTAAGTGTACCCTGCCCAAAGCAAATACTTTTTCTCTGTGTACCCTTAAGATATCGAAGAATACACTTGACAGCCTCCCAATGTGCTTTGCTAGGATTTGACATAAACCTGCTAACAACTCCCACTGCATGAGTAATGTCTGGACGAGTAGCACCCATAGCATACATAAGAGAGCCACAAGCTGATGCATAAGAAACACCCTTCATAGCATTTGCTTCCACGTCATCTTTCGGGCTGTTGGCTTTGCTAAGCTTGAGATAAGGAGGTAAGGGTATCCCAAAAGGCTTAGCTTCAACCATGTTAAATCTGTCCAGTACCTTTCCAATGTACTTTTCTTGAGATAAAGACAGCAATTTCTGCATTCTATCTCTATGAATCCTCATGCCCAAAATATGCTCTGCATTCCCCAAATCTTTCATGGAGAAAGCTGATTTCCGATGATTTTTGAGAGCATCCAAGATAGTCTTTCTTTTCCTAGCTAGTAACATATCATCCACATACAAAACAAGTATTATGGGGCTGCCATCTGTATCCTTTTCATGTACAAGCAATAATTTGCATGGCTGCGTGTAAACTCATGAGATAGCATAAAAATGTCAAACTTTTTGTACCACTGCCCTGGTGCTTGCTTTAACCCATATAGGCTGTGTTTTAGTTTACACACCATCTGCTCTTTTCCAGGAACTACAAAGCCCTCAGGCTATTTCATGTAGATTTTCTCATCGATGTCACCATGCAAGAAAGCTATTTTTACATCCATTTGATACAGCTCTAAATCCAAAACAGTAGTAAGAGCAAAAAGCACACATAAAGTGGTCATCTTCACAACACATGAGAAGACCTCTTGGAAGTCAATCCCTTCCTTTTGTGCATACCCTTTGGCAACTAGCCTTGCCTTGTACTTGGGTTTCCTGTCAACTATCTTGACTTTGTACACCCATTTGTTTGGAAGTGGCTTCCTTCCCTTCGATAGTGACACAAGATCCCAATTATCAATTACATATAGAGATTTAATCTCTTCATGCATAGCTAGCTCCCAGATACTGCTGAACTCACATGACTTGGCCTCTTTGTATGTAAGAGGCTCACCCTCGTCACTAAGCATCACATAATGTAAGGAGGGGTCACACCTATGTGATTGCCTTATTACGCGTGTAGACTTGCGTACCTAATGATCAACATTTTCAGGAATTGGGTCCACATCTAGAGGTATATTATTTTCAGCATTTATTGGCTGCTGTAAGCCATTTTCAACATGTTGTTCATGCTGTACAACACCTTCATTTTCATTTCCAGCACTTGCATTTTCATAATCACAAGTCTATCTTGCTATCCATGACCTCCTTGTGCTTCTACTTGGTATCCATCATCATCTAGTTCAAAAATAACCGGCTAATCATCAGTTTCAGTCTGTGATACACCACCATGATGCCCATTTTCTGAAGTAATGGGTGGCTGCAAACTCTGAAACTTCACATTTTTCATATCTTCATTAGAGGCTAAAGCGCCTTTCAACAATTATGCCTCATTAAACACAATATTACGACTATGAATAATTTTCTTGGACTGAGGTAACCACACTTTGTAGCCAAATTCACCCTCATTACCATAGCCCATGAAAATGCCTTTGGTGGATTTTGGGTCGAGTTTGTTCCTCAGCTCATCCCTAATATGTACAAAAGCATCAAACCCAAATATGCGTAAATGGTCATATAAGGCCAATTTGCCAGACCAAACCTCCTCAGGGATGCCATTATTTAAGGATCTATTTGGAGAGTGGTTGCAAATGTGAACCGCGGTTTTGAGTGCCTCTCCCCAAAATGCAAGAAGGGAGATTAGCAGTGGACAGCATGCACCGCACTCTTTCACATAAAGTCTTGTTATATCTTTCCACCACCACATTTGAAGAAGGATTGTAAGGGATTGTAAGCTCCCTCTTAATACCATGCAAGTCACAAAAGGACTTAATTCAATCAATGTGAACTCACCCCCATTATCAGTTCTCAAGGATTTCAGCTTTCTACCTGTCTGAGTGGTCACAAATGCATAAAAAGTTTTAAAAACAGCAAACACTTCACTTTTCTTTTTCAACAAGTACATCCGAATCTTCTTGGAACAGTTGTCTATAAAGAAGACAAAATATGCAGCACCACCCAACGATTTCACGAGCATACTACATACATCAAAATGCACTACATACAAGACATTGGACTTACGAGAGACACCAGAGTAAAAGGAATTTTTAATTTGCTTTCCAAACTGACACTCCTTATAAAAGTCATGTTTAGAGCCTTTTCCATGAACCCTCTTCAAAGAGGCAAGGACATCAAGTCCTTTTTGGCTCATATGGCCTAATCTCTTATGCCATAACTCCAAGTGGCTGCAAATTTCAGCAACTATAAGAAACTTGTCATTTAAGGCTTTGCAATGCAAACAATACAAAGTGCTCTTCTTGGTTCCTTTTGCAATCAGCATGGACCCCTTTTTCACTTTCCACCAACCACCACCAAACAGTGTGGTGTAGCCATGCAAGTCAAGCTAACCAACAGATAGTAAACTCTTTTTAATGCCAGCTAACATCTTTTAGCACAAGCTCTTAACCATTGTCTAAAGACAAGTGTACTGTGTTAATCCCATCAATACTGCAAGCATGGTTATTTCCAAGATACACCTTTCCATAAATGCCTGCATTGAACATACCAAAACACTCCAAGCAAGGAGTCACATGGAAAGAGGCACCAAAGTCTACAATCCAAATCTGAGTGACACCATCATCAACTCACAAGAGTACATCAATCCATCAACATGAAAAGAGGCACCAAAGTCTACAATCCAAGTCTGAGTGACACCATCATCAACTCACAAGAGTACATCAATCCATCAACCTTGGTAATCTGCATATCCTGCAAGTGCATACAAGGGCATCACAATCAGCTACGCATAATACCATATAATTGGTCAATGATTTTGTGATCAAATTATTAAAGGCATTTCTATGTGTTTCAAGTCTTCATATCTCTAGATGCTAAGTGTTGATTGTGTGTGTGTGTGTGTGTGTGTGACCTCTCTCTCTCTCTCTCTCTCTCTCTCTCTCTCTCTCTCTCTCATATATATATATATATATGTGTGTGTGTGTGTGTGTGTGTGTGTGTGTGTGTGTGTCATTCCCTCAGTTCCTGTTCCCTAACTTTGGGCGTTTCCCCTGTTCCAAGGGGTTCCGTTCCCCATTCCTGGTAACTATGTTAGCAAATCTTTTGGGTCTCTCCAAGATTGTATCTAATGGAAGGATCCCTAAATCTTGCATAGTACGCTAGTCCCAATAAGGTAACGCATCCACAGAAGGGGGCCCAAGAGTCAAAGACTCTATTGGCAAGTCAAGAGTGAGTAAAAGACCAAGCTCAAACAGCACAATCTCAAAAAGTGCAAGCTGAGAGATAGGCTCAAAGGAATTGGTCGATACAGTGGACTACACAATGTCCCTCTCATCAAAGACAACATCTCTTGTAATGATACAGCTTGTATTATGTATATTCACGTTTCGGCATTGTCTTCTTGTTCTCGACATCAACATCCCTTCCATATTGTACTTAGCCTTTGCATCGCATAATCATCATCATCTTTGTAAAAATATGCTTGGGCAAGTGAAAATTTTCCCCCACAAGGGACACTATCCAAGTGGCACCTTATTGCATGAGCATTCTTATTTGCATCATGTAGCATTACTCTATGCATCTCATTGCGCACAGCACCCATAAGCACCTTGCTCACTTCAAATCCTGAGTAGTCTCCACCTATGGTTTAGTCACCTACATACCTCTTCACCATTACTTCATTATCAACACCCTTGTGGGCGGTTGAATAGTTTCCCTATTGACAAGCATGTGAGCTAACCATTCCTTTTCCATTGGACACATACTAAAGAAAATTTGACGATTTTTAAAAAAATCAAAAGAAAAGAAGAATAAAAGTCCATAAAAAATACTTGGGCTCCTAAGGAAAGAAAACTATCACTTCTATAGTCTTGGTAGATTCTTGGGCAGCCGACGAGCACCCATTGACTAATCCCCTTGCTACTTTGGGATGGGAACTCTCGGGGTAAAATAGAGGTACTTTCTAATTGCCTCTGTAGCCTTGGTAGGCCATTAGGCAGCTGATGTGCATCCTTTGTCCAATGCCCTAGCTACTTTGAGACCAAGCTAAGCTTTGCAGTCCCTCTTGGCTAGAGTTTTTGAGTTGAGAGGGGATGTTAGGCAACAAATGATTATGCCATGCATGAGGCAATGTGGTTGGATGATCTTGATTCAAGTTGACCTTTGAAAACAACCGCACCGCTAATGGGGGAAATATAATGAACCTAGGCACCGCTCACATTAAGGTCGTCATTAATCCACCAACACAAGGGATGGGTAGCATGGTCACCTAGCAAGCAAACAATAGAAGTGTTGATGTTAGCAATTGCCATATGGCAAACTGGTCAACAGCAATCTACTAGCAAGGCAAACATGTGGCGATGCAGCAAGTTGAACTAATGCTAGGCAAATACCATCTTCCCTTTGTTAAAAGACAGGCATAGGAACCCACTATAAGCAAGGAAGTATAAGGGCAGATGAGTGTGAATAGTTCTAAGGGCAGGGAAAACCCTAACCCTAGCTTGGCAAAGGCTATATAAACATCCTATGGGTCACTATCATATGTGGGAGAGTGTACCCAAGTTGTACTCTAAGCAACTTAGTAAGCAAGATTTTGTTCTTGTACTTTGAGCTCGCTTCTCCCTCTTGTGCACACATTCCAATGCTGCAACTCTGATTTCCAACATGGTATCAGAGCCTCCTCTGATCCCCTCAGCTTCCTATACCCTCAGCTACCACTAAGTGCACATGAGCTATCATCTCCTTCATCTTATCCTTCTTTTCTCCATAGTTGCCTGCAACCTACCTCCATTAGAGGACTTGGGGAGGACAAAGGAGGCCATATCAGCTCTTGGTTCCTTCTGAGGAACTCTTCCACATCTCAAGGCGCAGCTGCCTATCACCATAGACCGTGGAATAAGACGCGCAAAAGGATGGCATTACGTTCTAAGTCAGAACGGCACAGTTCTGGGCAGGCGACTACCTCATGTTGAAACACGGGTTGTAGGAGGTGCATTAATGGTGGCTACCATAGGGCTTTTTTAGCCCCCCTAGTGGGCCATCTACCCCTAAGAGGGCTCTGAGAAATTCAACCTCTGTTGGCTGCTACAAGCCAAACCCTAACTATGTGTTTTGTGGTAGCCATAGCCAGCAAGCTCTAAGCTTGACATTTTGTCATTTTTTCACTCTGAGCTTCATTAACAGTGATTCTAATCACTGAAGCATAATCTCTGAAGCTTATTCCAGATTCAAAAGCTCTTGGACATGCTCAATGGACATTGGGAAGCCGACTTCCAACCGGGTTCCATTCAAGTACTTCACTAAGCTTGACATTAGTGTTTCTAAACACTAATCATGAATCATCTAATCATTTGCTTGCTAGGCATTCACTAAAATCTAGTGAGTTTTTTTATTTCTCTTCGTATATTGTTGTAAGGTTATGTGTACAATTATAAACACATAGACCATCATACACTAGAAGTGTATTGCCTACCGTGAGTGACTTTGTTTCAAGTACATTGGTCAATGAAATCAAAAGGATTGAGTGTCATTGTACTCTCCTCGGAATCATCAACAACAAGCATTGAGATCATAGACCAACCTTGTTCAACCCAAGCTTCATCTACTAAGCCATACCACAAGAAGGAGCCTTAAGTCCAGTCTAGGTTTGCTTCATTAAAACCTAAAAAGACTATTAAACCTCGGAAGAAGTTTGCACATAAGAAATGACCACCACAGTCATACTTTGAAATATTACATTTATATGATTTTCAGTCTTTCTCTTCATTACAACTTTGATTTCAAATTGTCTAATTTGCTTCCGCATTCAGTGGAAAATTTGTAAGGGACTAAACACTGCCCTTGTCCTAACAAGTGGTAAGACCTTTCCAATGACCACAACATATGCTGATGTCCATCCTCAAATTCGAAAGTTTGATGGCAAAGATTTCCACCCATGGCAGGTACTTATAAAATACAAAATGATGGAGAGAAGGTATTGGCCTCTCATTCAAGGCAGTAGAGCTGTAAACTCTGCAAATCTAGTTGATATAGAGGATGACCAATGTGCTCAAGCAATTATAATGTTACGCTTAGATAAATCCCTGATTCATCATGTTGATCAACTAAACATTGCGAAAGAAATATGGGATGAGCTTGAAAAGCTCTATGGAGCCACTAGTAAAAATACTAAAATCTTCCTTAAAATTGAATTCTTTAGCTTGGAATATCGATCAGGAGAAGATTTGGGAAAATTCATCTCCCATATGAAGGGACTTATGGCACAGCTTGCCTCTGTACAAGCTCCAATACATGAAGAAGATGCTATTGCTATTCTCCTAAAAGCTGTAAAACAGGTGTTTCCTACTCTTGTAACCACTCTCACTAACATTCGAGATCCTATATTGGCAAGTACCATTCAATCCTGTTTGGATGAAGAAAAGAGGAACCACAAAGAAAGCAGCAACAGTCAAGCAACTTCAACTTCCCGTGATCAAGTATTGGTACATACAGCTCTCACTAGATGTTCTTTCTGTAAGAAAAAATGACATCTTGTAAACAACTGCTGGAAGAAGTATCCTGAGAAGATGAAATGTAACAAATGCAAGAAGACAGGGTATATCACTAGTAAATGTCCCAACACTCCTAATATACCCAAAGAATTGGCGGCCAACTATGCCTCCAATCCATCTGAAGATCGACTGTTTTGACTCTTTAAATCATATACCTAAAACAACCTTGTAAGCCTGATTTATAAAGACATCCCAAGAAGGGGGGGAACCTCTTACATGCTTTGTAATCCAATGCCACCTTGGCATTGAGGGGGGGTGTTAGAAGACAGACATAGGAACCCATTATAAGCAAGGGAGTATAAGGACAGATGAGTGTGAATAGCCCTAGGGGCAAGGAAAACCCTAACCCTAGCTTGGCAAAGGCTATATAAACAGCCTATAGGTCACTATCATGTGTAGAAGAGTATATCCAAGTTGTATTCTAAGCAACTTAGTAAGCAAGATTTTGTTTTTGTACTTTGAGCTCTCTTCTCCCTCTTGTGCACACATTCCAATGCTACAACTCTGATTTCCAACACCCTTGGCCAACACCAATCCGCTAGCAAGGCAAGCGTGTGACAATGTGACAAGTTGAACTAATGTTGGACAAGTATCATCTTCCCATGGCAAAGTCACAAAAAACTATTGTTTTCTAGCCTTTTCACTCAAAAACTCCATTTCCTATGAGTTTTCATCGTCATTTCCATTTCCCTGTTTTGTAATATTTGGCCCAAGTGTCATGCACAAGTTTCCATCGCTCAGTTTCTCACTACCTTTGGAAGTTATGTTAGTTGCTTCTCAAAGTTTTCAGCTTTGCATCATGAAGAGTGAACAAGTATACATGTTTCACAATTTTCAATCATTTTCTAGTTATTTCCTTTTCCTATTCTTTAGCCATTTCCATTGTGGTAGACTCCGCCATTGCCAATTGTTGTTTTGATTGCATGCGACTATGGCCCAACGGCCCATTTAAGGCAAAACACTACACAATCATAATGATCTTACTCTATTGACCAATGCCTTCTTTGGTAATCATCATCAACCACCATTAACAAAAATGCAAAGCCGAATGGCAAGCACATGGATCAAGGTGCACAAGCATGAGTGTTCATGACATTAGTTTTGTTGTCAGGTCTTTCCCTGTTGCTTTGTCATCTTGAGATGAGGTTGCCACTTAGGCAAGGCTTTCCCAATAGACCACTTCCAATAGGGTGACTAAGGCTATTTGGAGGCAATTTTCTTCGTCGTGAGCAATAAAGAAACCCTGCTTAAAATCAATTGGTGAAATATCAAAGTAGCACATAGCTGAATCAAGTTCTGTGAATGATTGCCATTGCAAATGATAGCAAATACTGCGAATGGATCTCCATCATATATATCCAGGCTTATCCAAGGTTCTAACAACTATAGCACAGGACAAGCATATGAAAATACATGGATCTAGGACATGGCTATGGAGATTGAAAGAGGAAGAGTGAGCTCATGAGGACATAGACATTAAGATTGACTTTCACACAAGTGCATTAGGTTCCAAGATTAAGACTTGGACTCATAAACAAAGTCTTGTGTGTTGATAATGACACAAATACTTTGTTGGAAGGACAAAAGTACTATGACATTGCATTAAAAAAGAGAGCAAGTATGATACTTTATAGGGATAGATTGGGCTACACTTTCTACCACTGAGCATATGGGATTTTGCATCCTGAGCCCACACTCCTTCGTACAAAGCAGCTAAGCTGGGTGTGATTGCCAATATCTCAACAAAGCATACATTTTTCACTCCAACGTAATTGTGTGTATGAATTTGAGGGACCTCGAAAGCAAATCATGCAACAATTACTATTAAACAGTCATTGAACAAGCGGGTACAGACTGGTGAAACTGGGAAACGGTCAATGAACAAGGGACATGTTCAATAAAAACAAAGCCTACACTGCTTCTCAAGACAACAAGGAAGTAAGGTCCAGAGACAATATGTAAAATTGTGATGTACCTGACCGGCCTGTGAAGACACGAGGGCAATGCAGGCAGGATAAGGATCTTCTGTTCGGTGCTTTAGAAGAGGCAGCAAAGCTTTGACAACATGCAAGGTACCTCTCAGATTGGTATCCAACACATGGTTCAAATCATCTACGGAGGAATCTTCCAGGGATTTGGGAACGGACACGCCATGGCTGCAGATCAAGATGTCAAGAGGCCCAATCTTGTCGGCGGTGGCCTTGAGGCTGTCGAAATTCTTCACATCCGCGCTGTAGACGCTCACTTGTTTGCCTGTATCCTTCTCTAGGGAGCGCTTCGCGTCCTGTAGGCGAGCGAGATCGCGAGCCATGATGGACACAGAGGCGCCTTCGAGGAGGGCGAGTTTGGCGAGCTCGAGGCCGATGCCGCTGGATCCACCTGTGATGAGGACATGGCGGCTGCGGAAGGGGATGCGCGTAGGGCGAGGATAGCACACGAAGGAGACGACGGTGAAGAGAGCTGCAAGCACTGCCAGAAGCACCAGCGAGGCTACAAGGAACACCATGGCCGATCGGTATGATAACTGCGGCAACTTTAATGTATAGATAGAGTGGGGCTCAGTGGGCTAATACCTCCATCCTCGAATCAACCCGGTTTCACCAGCTATATGAGAGGGGCAGCCCCAATTTGACCCACGGAGTCCAAATCATCAAGCTGCCATCTGCATGGAGCACTAGGGTAAAGGGGCCAATAAAGTAGCGCCATGGCCGATCGGTATGATAACTGTGGCAACTTTAATGTATAGATAGAGTGGGGCTCAGTGAGCTAATACCTCCATCCTCGAATCAACTCGGCTTCACCAACTATATGAGAGGGGCAACCCCAATTGACCCACGGAGTCCAAATCATCAAGCTTCATCTACATGGAGCAGTAGGGTAAAGGGGCCAATAAAGTAGCACCTTCCAAAAGGAAAATACACCCCACCCCAATTGAGTGATAATTTTACAAGAAAGATATGTCTTTTTTAGTCACTTAACAATATAATATGAATTTTTTAAAATTACAGATGAGCTTAACTTAAATCACTTAAGTCAAACAATTGAGCCATGTAAATTTTTTTATATTTTAAATTTTATAAAACCTAAAGCAATGCATCCTCGAGTGTTACTCGATTGGCCCCTCACTACCCCTCTTTTATGAACCTTTCGTTTGTAACTAAGGCTAGTTGATAAAAATATCAAATATCGTAATATAGAACTATTTAGAGTCTCACTCGATTGGCCCCTCACTGCCCTCTACAATGCAGGTGCGGCTTGTTTTCGAGCACCTTCTATAGATATGCATTGTAGAGGGCTAAAAATACAACCCTTTAGAACAAGCCGCACCTGCTGTTGCACACCTTGTGGAGGGATGTCCTTCCAATATTCTTGTCAAAAGGTAAAGAAACATCCTATATTTCTCCTTGCATTTGATGCATGTGGATTCGATCCTCACCTACTAGCAAGTCCAGATTTCTATAGTGACCCTTGCTTGAGTCAATCTCCAATATCCATGTTCATGGAAAGTTGTTGTTAGTGCACTCCAAAACTAAGATACCTCAGTTACTCAAGGAAGTCGTGTAAAAAGGGCTACCAGCTATTGGTTGATCATCATTCTCTCATTATGACTTCCAAGCTCCTCTCCTCATCATGTGAATGGCCAAGGGGATCCATGGAACTAGGCTTATGTACTGACTATAATAATGACTTCATAGTAGTGGACCCTCCCACACCAACTCACTTAACATGAAATAAGGCTCATTCAATGTGCAGGTCCAAAAGACTTACTAAAGTTGTTGTCTTTGTCATATTTATCAATACATGGGTAAGTTTCAATCACAATACTCTCTCAAAAGAGGGTACTATGTTTGTTAAAACTAGTCTTATTTAGTTGTTTTTTATCTTTTATTTGTTAGAAGCAATTGTCTTGAGCCTTTTTTTTTTTTGCAAGTGTGTTTTTTGCTTCTTTTATCTGCATTATTGTCTACGTAAATTTGTTCCGAGCTTCAAAGACAAGGGAGACAAGTTACTATGTTAGAACATAATGCAATGTAGTAGATGAACTCGAAATGACACTAACCTTGTTTTAGGCCGTTCTTATCGAAATAACATTGAAGATGTCATCATTAAAAAACAATGACTATAGTGTTTGTAATAATGTACTTATAGAAGAGATGTTGAGTTAAGGAAAATGGATAATAGGTGTAGAAATGGTGCAAAGTCAAGCACTGCTTATATCTTTTTTCTTATTATGTCCACTAGGTTGGACCTTCTTAGTATAGTCTTTTGGAGGACCATATTGAGGAGTTAGTCAAGTAGACATGTTCCATTGCATATATTCAATTATTTGCATCTCAAAGTCCTTGTTGTCTTGCACGAGGTTTTGTATTTGTTGGCGCATGACGAAGTAAGAGTCAATCATATTCTCCATTGACAATAACTCCATCTCTAATCATCAATTGGTGCAACAAGACACTTTAAAAGAAGGCTTTTATGTGTTGACCCAGATGATAATCAATGCATCACATAAGCTTATTTCATAGTGAAATGTTGTTTCCAAGCATGCTAGTGAGTGGGCCTAGATTGTTAGTGTGGCCAAGCTTGTCTACAATATAACATCCCTTGCACTTGTAGAACATATTTTTCTTGAGAGTAACAATCCTTGTGCATTACAAACCAACAGGGGAGCATGAAGACTACCTCAACTCAAGTGTACCAAGGATTCAAGATAATGGGAAACCTTGCTTTTCATAATGATGGATATTGGGAGGCAATCCAAAGAAACTCCATTGTTAAGATTTGGTTTTTCAATAATGTTGCATTAATGACCTTTAGCTTGGCAATGTCTAGGTCTTGTAACATCCTCCATGCAAATGTTTAAATGGTCCATTGACTCGACCTTCATTATATACTTTAGAAGATAGTGCAAGAAGAATGGGTTGGTCACTCCTTGGATGTTCATTTGTGTGCCCTACTGTAAGAGAAGCATGAAGTGGTACCACACAACATTTTGATCCTCGTAGCCTAGCTAATGCTACAATGATTTGAGTGGCATGGATGGGATTTGCTTAAAGCTAAGTCTAATGTGAAAACATGCATTTGCATTGTGTTGTGCTATGATGGCTACAACAAGCACCGTAGAGCTTGCGAATGACGAGTTCTTGAAGCTTGTCAACTTGCATGTCAATGCTTATAGTCATGTGGACACCAATGTCATTTGTTGTCACTCAACATTCTCCTTATTCACCCATACTATAACATGGACATGCAAGGACCCTTTGTCCTAGATATCATAGCACGTGAGGTGATGCTACACTTATGAAAGAACTTTCTTGCCTTGGAGTACATCAATGTCGAAGAACAGGTAGAAATAGATGTGCAATTTGCAACACAAGGTAGCCATTTTAGATATAATGAGGGTCGAATTCCTTCACAATTGATTGTTTGTACCTTGATCCACTTGGTTTTCTAATACCTTGTCTATGTGAACATCATGAAGTGTCCAATAAACCCCATGCATCCACCACATTAATCAATTCTTTCAAGACCTAGTGATGCCACAACGATATGCTTGGCCATAATACTTCTATTTATATTGGATGTCATTCCTTATCAAGTATTTGCTTGTAGCATTCATGTTTGCTCTCTTGTAGCTGTTGATGTCATGTTTGAGCATTGCAATGTTAGTGTTATTTGTGATCATAAAGTCTTACTTCAGTTGATATGATAATAAGGGGTGTGGTTTATATAGTGTGTACAATGAGAACTATGTGGATATTCACAACTTGATGTAGCCAATAAAGAACTAATGTCCATCTGTAATAGCCAAATGAAAGATGGTATAATTTTGGATCAAATACTAGCTTGCTTATCCATTGTGCCTAAATCTTGCTATATGATTCTCCAATAGAAGAATGTCTTGAGCTAGATGGAGTAGAACTCATAGGTGTCTTCTGAGTTATAAACATGATGCTTTGTTGACTTAGGTATATTATGAAGGATTGAATGGTCATTATGTGCCTTTGCCTTGCTTTTGAGATTTAACATCATATGCTTTGTTGCGTCAACGTATTATTTCTACAAGAGGCCCTTCAAGCAAAACACACACCCATGCCAGTCATGACTTTGCTTTGTCATTGTCATATACCTCTTCGAAATCAAATTGGCCTACAAGTTGTAAGTGAGAACATCTATAATTTTTGGATGCAACTCATTGCTCACTTGTGATGTTCGCCTAGCCACCATTGAAGATAACAAGCTTTGAATGAAATCAAGCATGTGAATAACAACATTTGCTACACAATCACCTTCATTGATGTATGATTGCATGCACTTCATCTAGCTTGCACATTGGACCATTGTACAACATTAAATAATAGCACAAAAGAAAGAGTTGCATGAGAGAAGTCCTTTTGCGTGAATATTCTTTATAAGAAAGGGTACACATAACAAATTTAGGACAAATCTCAATATTGTGGTTGAGTTTCTAAGCTTGGATAATCCAACTTCTTAACATCCATCAATGTTAAATGAGGACCTATCATGCATGCTTTGACACTCCTTAGGACCACTTATCACCCTAATAACAGTGAGTCCTTTTAGTAGGAGGTTTTGTTGGACATTCTCATGTTAACCTAAAAAGATATGGCTCCTCATTGTTTTAAAGAAAATTTGCTAATGTAAATTCAATTATACTACAATATATAGAAACTAGCATGTATTCAATGATGATATGGAAAGTTTTAATTGTTATGATGTTGAATGTTTCCATGCAATTGTGTAACATGATTGAGATACTAATTCAATGATAATTTTCTAACAAAATGGATCAACCTTTGATAAAGTTAGGTAAAGATAAGCAAAAACAATATATTGTTACATGACCACATGCCTTGACCCTACAAAAAGTAGGTCCTCAAAGTTTTAGAAATTGTAAACTTGAGATATAGTATTACATCATACATGAACACAATATTAGTGAGTTTGGGAATCTCCCAATTCCCATTTTTTGAATACTAAAAGGTGGCACCCGGATAACATGCCCATAAGTTTCTTAAAACCATATGATGTGACCTATCATTGGAAAGTGCTTGAAAAATAGAATCTATTGAGCTATAGAGTGCTTGATTTGGAGTTATAGTGTTCAAGTTATGGAAAATCCAAATATTTGACCACGTGTCCGAAACTTACGGAAAATTCCCATATTCCCTAATATGGTGTTCATGTGATGTGCTCATCTATAAAATGTGTGATGCAAAATGTATGGTGGAGAGATGGTACAAACCTCTTTTGTTGAGGTAAAAAACAAGCCATCCCTTTGTTACTCGATGTGCATGCCATTCTATGAAACACATCATAACAAGTAGTAATATATCACGAACTTAGCATTAGTGGTTTGGAGGAATCACACGCAAATCATGTCCTTGTTTTATAGACTAAGAAATACCTATGGAGCGATGATTGGGTTCTTCGCGAAAACTTTGAAGTCCCCAAGGTTATTAAAACACATAGAATATTATATCATCATCAATATTGATTACACAATTTATCAACATCAACTATAGCCACATGATCATCATTGCATTCAAATCATTATAAATGAGTTTCTTTTTGTAAGCAGAGCTGTAACATAAGCACAAAATTTATAATTATAAAACCTCCTTTTTTGAATGGAACCTTCAATATAAGAGACATCATCATATTTTGCATTAATCATTTCTTACTGTGGATCAAATTTAGGTAGAATGCTTACATGCATTAGGCACCACAATTGATTGGAAAGAAAGGAATCTCTTCATTGAATTATGGCTAATCTTACCTAGTACAAAATATATTGCCATGGTTCTTGATGATTGGCAAGCATTGACACAAGTTATCAATGCATGGATATGCAATCATGGTTAATACTAGAAGCATTATCATTGGTTGTTCATTTTGCAATGTTTGCTGAAACCCAAGGTGAGATGATTGACATTGCACATGATGACAAATTGATATAGCTTTGAGTGATGATGTGCTATAAGAATCAATTAACTCTCTCAACCTTTGTATTCATGATGAGAATCAAAGTTAGTGCCCAATGTCCATATATCACATATAGCAACCACATGCATATAGTAGTATTTTGATCACTCATATGCATAACAATATTCATGCAAAAGTAAAATTGAGGTTGGACCCTCTTTATTTGTATATCCAAATTTGGCATGTAACCATTCAATTGATCATGCATCCATTTGAGGCACAATTACATTAAGAATCTTAACTTATAAGGAAAGATTAGCAATAATGAGTGCTTCCAATTGTGCACAAGTGATTAGTCCAAACGCTTGCATTATAGAAATACACTATCACAACATAAAAGGCAACAAAATTGAGCTTTCTAATCACATGATGGGGTTTGTGCCCAGATTTACCTCAAACTCTCAACTAGGATCATGGTATCAAGTTTGGATAAGGTAATGGTACCACAACCAATGAATGCATTGAAGATGCAATTAAGTTTAGAAGTGAGTAAACTTTAACAGAGTCTAGTTGTGCTAGGTGCAAAAATTATGTTGATGTTGATGCTTTTGTATGCCCAACTATTCATGTTGATGCTAATGCTTTTGTTGCTTCCTATGTCCTGATAGATGGCTAATGCTTTTAACATAATTGATTTGTGCGTCTTGGTAGATGATTAATGCTTCTTAACATCATTGATTTTTACCATCCTTACAAATAACAATTTTTTGTTTAGTTCTTTTAATTTTTTATTGGTACATGGATGCCACATGGCTTATGATAAGCTTCAATTCACAAACTACTATGTTGACCAAGTAATCAGTATTTTATTGCATTGTGTAAGCCCATAGGAGAAATAGATCACTCTATACTCTAGTGTGTGTTCTCTTTCCATTGCCCAATTCTACTCATTCATCATTGGTGAAAGAGTGGTCAAAAGTAGAAGACATAAAGACACCCAATTTCATTGCATTATACAATAAAAAATCATTGTTTGCATAACACTCAGCTCATCGTTATTGCATTTTATTGCAACAAACGATACATACATCATTATTACAACAAGTGACGAGAAAGCAAAGGTGAGTCACTGCTTCTTAATTTATAGAACTTGCAATAAGAACTCCCCTAAACTTAGGTGTTTAGAACAGGATGAGAAACTACTCATAGTCATTAAAGACAATGCAAATTCAAAGTAGCATTACATACATCATTTTGTTTTTACCATATGCAAAGTAGACACATACACAAACGGGTATGAAAATATGTTTTGAGTATTTTTTGACACCTCAAGCTAAATTCTAGTCAAAATATGTAGATCATAGGAATGGAAAAAGAAATATTTTACCTTCAATTACAAGTTATAACATAAGAAAGCTTGAAACAAAATCTAAGAGAGAGATAAAGAGAGTAAGTTGGGAGAGAGAAAGGGGAATTGCTAAGTGTAGACAAGCTCAAAGTTTGCAACAACCACACATAACACAAGCAAAAACAAGTTTTGAACAAAAAGATCAAGCATCTTCTTTAAAGGAGTCAAATAGACAAGTATGGACAAGCCAAAATTACACTTTTAAAAGGTCCAATTATTTCTTTAAATGAAAAAGAAAAGGCTAAAATGTTTCTACCAAACATACTCCAAAACATAACATACATTTGCAAACATTTGCATTCTCAAGCAAACATGTCTATTAAAATGATTGAGAGGATTTTGACCAATATAGCAAATCATGGAGTACAAGGATCAGAGACATCTAATGTTGCAATAGTGCTACATAAATCATCATCACAAGGGGTCAATTATTGCACTATGTTGAGCGAGGAGTTCTCGATCCCTAAGGCCATGATCTTACTGTCCTCATCAATAATACATTTTTGTTATTATTACGCCCCCAAAGAGATGTTCATTGTGCGACACTTCAATCCCCCTTATGCTAGAGCACTTGATGCAAAATTTCTAAGGGTGAGATTGGGAGAGAAAATACCACATCAAACATATGGGCATGATGGCATCTTATTTAGAGTTATGCATGTTAATCATACTTTGATTGAGAGTTTGATTGTCTTCTCTTTGACGAACTCAAGTCTCATTGGTTAGTTTGGGATTTTGTAGACAACAATATATCTTTCCTTGTCTCCCGTTATTGTATCAACCATCATTGAAAGTGACTGTAGCCAAGAAAGCTCAAAAGAGATCATAGTAAGGTCTATCCAAGGTTTACGCAATCCTTAGGTGACAATGTTTCTACAAAGAGATTGGTGCAAATACCTTTGAAAGTACATGTGCCCATTTGAAACAATATCCTTAGAGGTAGTTGAGTTACTGGTGTAGAGTAGCCATAAAGCTTCAAAAAAGATCACACTAAGGTATATACGAGCCTCAAGCAACAAGGTTGTTAAAATAGCAAATGTGCAAGAATATTGTAATGAAAGTGTAGCAATTAGAGATTATCATCTCAAAAGTAGCCACCTTATGAGGGCTCCATAAAGTCCATCCAAGAAAAGTATCTAGCCTAAGCATTCAATTTCCAAGTTATAAAATTTAAAAAGCCAAAATACAAGTGAAGTCTAAGAGATAATGATACCCCATAAGGAGTTAATGATCTCAATTGAGTTATATTGTGATTCCAACTACTAGTAGAGACCCCATTTTTGCTAGCTATGGCAAGTAAAGTCTAGGTCTTGAAATTTTGACTCAAAAAACGCCTTAATTGAGCCCAAATATAATCAAGCATACTTAGAGTAAGCCATAAATCACCTCTATTGTCTGTGCATAGCTCACATAATATCCTTAAACTTCTTAGAGAGTGACTATCAAATCAATTGGCTCAATAACATGAGAATATCCCATTGAAAAGGGCTAAAATGCTTGAATTCAACATGTTGTCTTAGGAGTGGCTTTATGAGAAGTCCTCCAAAATCCTCCATGAGTGGTCAATTTCACAAATGCCTATTTTGGATAGCCTAGACTATCCCTATTATGGCATTGTAAGTTCAAACCACCTAGATAGACCATATCCTATAGCTAGGATATAACCTTAAAATGATGTTTAGTGAATTTGTGACCCTTTTTTGGACATGCAAGACTCGCAAAGACCTATATGAGGAGATTGTCTTTTGAATCCTAATTGAGAAGCCATCTAAAATCTAAGTGGGCTACACTATGGAAGTACATGCTCATAATCTCAAACACCACTAATAGATCTATTAAGTGATTATAGGAGACTAAGTTCCAATCACATTAATTGGCTCCTATAGCCATGTTGAGATTGAAGAGACCTAGCTTGTGGAACTATCTCTAAAATTCACACAAAGAAGCCAAATCAAGTGTTGTCAAGTCCATAGCATAGCTAGATATACCTAATACTATCTCAAGTCAATAGACACCAAATGTGAATTCCACCAAGAGAATAGGACACAATCTTCTCATTACGTTGTGTGGATCTAAGGACCACTTTAGTAATTAGGAAATTGCGTGACTTATCTCATGGAAATATCCATAATTTCTTATCTTGGAATCCAATTGAGCCATTGTATAAAGCAAAACCTAGCCAATTGTGTCAATCACTACTCCAAGTAGTGCAACTTTAGTAGCAAGACCCAAATCTAGAGCCAAGATACTCCAACTTGTCTTGTTGACTAGAGCTAATATCTCCTCAACTTTGATCAAAGAGATTCAAACAATTGCATGGTGTTTTGTGGTTGATGTGTTGAATATTGGGGCTTTGAAAGTGAGGTGTGCAATTTCCCTCGATTGATCCATGCTTCAATGACTCAAGCATTTATGTCAAGAGATGTTAAAAGAGGAAGCATCTCTATCTACAACTTGAAGATTCTAGTGATCCTAGGCTAAGCTTGGTTAGGATGAAAAATTTGTGCTTGTAGAAGACTCTTATTGGCTCCATACATGCCTAAGAAACATCTTGGACACCTCTTATTAGAACATTGTAGCATGCGACTACTCAACTAAAATCCACTCATAGTTGCGAAGAAATGTGTTTCATACCTCCTATTTTAAAAACCCATGGTAGCTATGCTCACTGTAAGGGGTAGTGATATCTCATGCAAATCTTATAGTCATTGTAGCTATTCTAGTATCAAAGAGTGCATACAAGATCATAGGAGACTCATCAAACTTAGACAACACATTTACAATTGACAATAACTTGTTCCCATGTGCATCCTCAATGTCATAGAAGATTCATTGAATTCAAACATTGCACATAGAATTGACTCCAACCCTTGACACCTTATTCCTAGTAGCTAACAACATGCTACAGGGAGCTCTTAGTAATCCATTGTGTTTGTAGCTAGCTTGAGCTAAAAAATGCATTAGAAATTGATTAGCTCTTTAAAGTAGCCCTAGAGCATGCTAATTACTAAAATTTTTTGTAAAAGGTCACAGTCTTAGAGATTGTATGTGTCCCATAAGCCAAACCATGATTTGGGAGTATCCAATCATCTATAAATGAATAGGCTACCCACCATTTGCTATGGTTGGCCAAGGAACAACCCTAATGGTGGCCACATGAGTTGTAGAGACAAAGGTGTCATTCAAGCCCTATTCTTGGCCACATGAGCTGTACGGACAAAGGTGTCATTCAAGTCTACTCTTGGCCACTATGCAAATCCTTTGGCAACTAATCTTGCCTTATCTTTGTCCAATGTGCCATCGTTGAGATACTCGGTCTTCCATGGCATCTTAATCATGCTCTTGCTCTTCTCCTTCAATATGCCATTCTCTTGAGGTGCGTTGATGTTAGCAAACTCTTGATGAATACCTTGATCTACTCTTGGTCACTATACAAATCCTTTGGCAACTAATCTTGCCTTATCTTTGTCCAATGTGCCATCGTTGAGATACTTGGTCTTCCATGGCATCTTAATCATGCTCTTGCTCTTCTGCTTTAATATGCCATTCTCTTGAGGTGTGTTGATGCTAGCAAACTCTTGATGAATACCTTGATCTAAACATAATAAAGCAAATTCATTGTTACAAACCATGCAACCCAAAAAGAAGTAGAGGAAGACCAAGGAAGCCCAAGTTGGGAATGGAAGACGGTCGAGGTGAGAAAAGCATAAAAGAAGGCAAGCTCAGAAAGAGTGCACCGAGTATTCTAGCAAGGAAAGTGCCAGGTGCAATGCAATTTATTTTATAAAAGAGCACCATGTTCCCTCCTGTGCAAATTGTAAATGTAGAAATGCAAGAGCATAAGAACAGTCGGTCATGTAAAAAAGGGGATGGGTGCCCAAAGGGATGAGGGCATGTAAAAAAGTCAAAAAGTGAATAGAGAAGCTCATTCTTGATGTGTGGCTAAAGTGACTCTCTTCTTCTCTTCTTCCCTTCTTCTTGCTTGTGCTTGTGCTTGTGTATGAGAGAGGGAGTGTGAGAGTGTGAGAGTGTGAGGGAGCGAGTGAGGGTGAGAGACCATGGTGGAGAAGCCCTCCATCTTCTCCAATATTTTCTTTTCTCTTGTGCACATAGTTATGGAGGATGGAGCTTGAAGGTAAAGGGTTGACCTTGCTTGAGCTCCCATCTCGAATTGTGAAGCTATTGGAGTGCTTGAGGAAGGAGGCTATTCTATTGGGCATCAAGGTAAGATCACTATCGAGAGCACGCACGACTAGGTGAGAGATAGCCATTAGTTGCTCACTTGAAATGCTTGAAGCAATAAGTGGTCCGTGGGTCTTGGTGGTCGAGCGTGAGCTCCCACTTCATTTTGGTTTTGTTGTCAAGACAAACAGATTCAAGCTTGAGCACTTGTGCACTTCAAATCTCGAGTGTCAAAGTAGGGTTTCATTCTTGAATCTATACTTGATGTAGGGAGAAGATTTAGGAGTTTAATATTCAAAGCAAGAAATTATTTTGAGTTTTTAATGAGTAGGTAAGTAGGTTAATTCATTTCAGTACTTGAGTTGTGATTTTTGTTACATTTAGAGTAGGATAAAACTAAGAAATCCAAGAGAATTAGTTTAGGGTTGCTATTGTAAACAGGCCCATAACAAGGAAAAAATAAGGGAAAAAAGGGGTTAGAATCCATTGACAAGGCAAGAGCACAAATGGGGCAACACTCAATATTGGACCGGGGGTTTAAGACCCAAGGGAATGAGAGTGAAGGCTCATTTGCATTTGCAACACAGAGAGAGAGAGAGAGAGAGAGAGAGAGAGAGAGAGAGAGAGAGAGAGAGAGAGAGAGAGAGAGAGAGAGAGAGAGAGAGAGAGAGAGAGAGAGAGAGAGAGAGAGAGAGAGAGAGAGAGAGCGAGAGAGAGAGAGAGAGAGAGAGAGAGAGAGCTAGGTTTTCTTGCAGGTGTGGGAGATTACAAAAATCCTTGTGATCGTTGCGAGTCTTTGTCATCCTTGCTCCAAGTGAGTTACACTAGTCCGTCAGGTGTAGGAGCTCAGCCCCATGTAGTGTCAGTAGGACAAGGAGGCATTGAATAAACAAATCATCGAGTTTCATCTCTTTTGGTGAAAAACACTACTACACTCACCATGTTGGAGTCTAAGAAGTTAGATGATTACAATCAGCCAAAAGCTCTTGGCCATTCGGCCACTTTGATTTGGCTACTCGGATGGGTGCCCTGTTTGAGTCGGGACACTCGGATACTTGGCCATGCGTCATTTGGCCAGGTGACATTTGGCCCACCTACATTCGGCCATTTGAGTCAAGTCTCAGACTTATACCTTTCCAATTCGGACCACATGGGTTGATTGTGAATTTAAACAAAATTGACATCCTCAAACCCCGCCAAACTTGGAACGAAGGCCAATGAACCTCTAGAAGCCTTACATACGAGTTTAATAGCTTCCACACATGAGAAGCAAAAGAAACATTGATCCGACGACTTAGAAGCGACCACTAGCTACAGTTATCCACCCCCATGTAGTGCCCCAAATTGACCCGCAAATCCTGATTACACCCTGACCAAGCTAGGAGACACAGTAGAGACCCTAATCAACCCTTGAAAGTAGCCAACAATCACACCTAGAGCTATGTTTGGCTGAAATCGGAATGAGGGAAAGCGAGAGTTGCATAGTTCATCTAGTATCCGCACCTCACATTGTTTTTGACACTTGAAGTGCACTCGAAAGCTGAAAGCTTGATTTTGCCCCATGCATGAAAAAGAGCACCACACACACATTGAGTATACTTAAGTTGAGGGTTGCTTACAATAATAAGGAACACAACGAGACATAATAAGTGAATCAAACCCATTAATAGGAGATGACTCTCACATTCTTAGCGCTAGGAGACACCACAAGAAAAGGGATTGTGGACACAAGAGCTGTAGTCAGTGTACTTAGCCACGTGGTCCTCTAGGCTTGGGGTAACCCTCCTATCGAGAACGCTAGGTTTAATGTCACATTGGCAAATGGAATGAAAGTTAGGCCATTCGGAGTGTTGAAGAATTGACTATTGAAGATCGCAAGAGTCCAGTTCTCAATTGACTTCATGATCATGAAGGGAGTCGACTATGACATCTTGCTAGGCTGACCCTGGATGCAGAATGCATGAGTTATAGAAGAATGGGGCAATGGTCTAATCTTCTTGAGCAACCGAATGGAAGCAATGAGAGTGGAGATGGATAGCTGGAAGACAATGCCAGCCGACCTGAACACCATTTTCATTGTGCCAAAGGGTAATGCTCAAGTTAAGAAATCTTACTAGCCACTAACAAAATATATCCCTAGCCTTGAGGATGAGCAAGATTGGATGCACGTACTAGCCACTATCGATCTTTTATTCTCAGATAACGAGGAGGAATATGAGCAAGCTATCAAGATAGCTGATGAGCTCACGAATAAGCCCTCGGTACCATTATGCATGATGGCCAGAAGCTCTTGTAGCTGGCACACCCCTGCCATGTTCCACATCCCGAACAACAAGTTAGAGCTCCACGGGATCTTAGAGTACTTGATGAACAAGGATGCTAGAAACCTAGCCACTAACCTTAAACCCCTCAAAGATCTCATGGATGAACCCAAGTGGAAGTGGACCAATATACACAATCTAAACTTGATGCACAATTGGGCATTAATCACAGATGAGAATGAAAAAATGCATAGAAACCTAGGAGATGACAAGCAATCAGATGAGGACAACTTGGATGACGAGTACGAAGATTGCTCTTTCCTTAGTGAAGAGAGCAAAGAAGAGATTGACACATTAGAGTATGACACTGCAACGGACACATGATTGAGCAAATATGAGTAGATTCCAAACCACAAAAGGGGAATACCTTTAAAATCAAGAGAGGATTCGTGCGAATGGGGTGTGATCACACGTGGTTGGAACATAAGGGTAATTGATTACGAAACGAGTAGGATTCACCTAACCAAGTGTTGCACCATTATTTAAAATAGTATCACCTTTAGAGCTACGACCACCAGGAGAGACTCCCTCTTTTAGCAAAGACGGAGAGTTCAATTCCGAGCCAAAGCAAGCTTAGATAGCGATCCTAAAATACCCTAACCACCTCAGACCAAATGCACCAAGGGGGACCTACTAGATCACCTAAGGCGCAGACGGTTGAGGGAGGAGAGAAAGAGACAACCTAGAGAGTCAAAAGCTGAGGAGTAGAAAAAATTACAAGATCTACCAAAGTGATTCACAAAGTTCAAGAAGGGTGATAAAGTAGTAATCTTTCTGGGTGCGAAGAGGCAAGGATAAGCAAACAGAGGCCTATCAAAGTCAAGGGGGTTGACTTGGCCAGGGAAGAGGAGAAGCCCTGACCTATTTTCATAATAGCTGATGACTTGACCAAGGAAGAGGAGAAGCCCTGACCTGTCTTCATAATAGGTTGACTTGGCTAGGGAAGAGGAGAAGCCCTGACCTGTCTTCATAATAGCAGGAAAAAGAAAATCTCACTTCACTTCTATGAGAGTACATAGACATATTCACTTGGTCCCTAGACGAGCTGAAGGGAGTAGATCCAAGTGTAGTGACTCATAATATCCCCATGACACCATATGCAACACCAATCAAGTAGTGGCCCTATCCAATGTATCCCAAGCATGCTCATGCATTAAGAGTTGGATTTATCTATGAAATTGAGCACATGGATTGGGTTTTGTCCATTGTAATCATCTTGAAGAAGAACAAAACAAATCCAGAGTGTGCGTCAATTATAAGAAAGTCAATGGTGCTACGAAGGGAGACAACTATCCACTACTATACACAGAGCATATGCTTGAGAGAATGGCTAGTAAAGAAGCCTACAATTTCTTGGATGGCTTCTCACGTTACAATCAGGTGCAAGTACATCTTGATGACATGCATAAGACTGCATTCGCTATCGAGTGGGGCGTCTTTACCTACATAGTCATGCCCTTCGGGTTGACAAATGCACAAGCCACATTTCAATGGCGCATGTGTGCCATCTTCATCAGGGACATGCTTAGGTGCAAGCTAGAAGTGTTTGTTGACGATTTGTGTGTTCATACAAGTTGGAGGGAACACCTAGACAAACTCCGTGCAATCTTTGAATGATGCAAATTGTATCATCTCTCATTGAACCCCCTTAAGTGCCAATTTTGGGTGAAGCATGGATGCATCCTAGGGCATGTGGTGTCCAAGAACGACATTGCTACTGAGTTCTCGAAAGTCAAGGTTATTGTCAACATTCCACCACCAACCAACTATGAGGGAGTTTAGTGCTTCCTAGGACATATAGGGTACTATTGACGATTTGTGTTGAGCTATGCGCTAATTGCTACTAAGATGACTCTACAAACTTCTGGTACTATTCGAATGGACTGAGGAATGACAAGGCACATATGAAGAGTTGAAGAAGATTCTAACAACCATGCCAAAGAGCCAAGACTAGACCATAACCTTCCACGTATATATTGATGCCTCGAAATTTGTCATGGAGCTGTTTTGTGCCAACCAGGTGAATACAACCTAGACTATCTAGTGAGCTTTACTAGTAGAAAACTCATGGATACTGAGATGAACTATTCCACACCTGAGAGAGAAGGGCTAGCCATGGTGTTTCCTTCTGAATAAATTTTGGCATTATCTTTTAGTCATGCCTTCCACTTTCTTCATAGACCATCACGCTATCTCTGTTGTATCTCGTAAACAAACCTTGTGCTATAGGACACATAGCTAGGTGGCTACTAGTTTTGCTAGAATTTGACTTCTCTTTGGTTGTATGCAAAGGGAAGTAGCACTACATGGCCAATCACATGTCCTGCATATCCACGAGAGAAGTTGCATTGGACAGGGTATCATAGATGACTTACCAGACGCACATCTTTTAAACCTATCTAGTGAGAAGGATTTATTTAGAGCTGACTTGACACCATACTAGGCAAATGATATAGTCCAACTGATAGAGCACAGACTATCAGAAAGACCTATCGAGAGAAAGCCTAAGTTAGGCAACTTATCCTCAAGATACAACCTTATCAATTAATAGCCAGTTAGCATTATAGATTAAGGCAAGATGGCCTATCGCGATGATGTGCGTGGTGCAAACATGAGATGCATGATGCACTTTCCGTTCCAATACAATATGAGCCAAAATGAACATCAGATGTAGAGGCACTAAAGTAATAGCCAATACCCTATAGAAGGTGGAAGCTAAATAAGTTGGGTCGTACTCAAAGGTTTTGAATGCATGTCTCTACTCAACATTGGTCATAATTTGGTAGCCCTCTTATTCCAATTAAAGCCAAAGAGCATACCATTTTTGTAAGAAAGAGGAGTCAATGTCATCTCCAGGGTTTTCAACTCTTCAATTTCTTGGTTTGTGGCCAAGGCTGTGCTCTTGTCATAAGATGTGATGAGTTGCTATTGGCACGCTTGCTCACGAGAAATTTTTTTTGCCATTAATGCTTCAACTACCATGGTGGGGGCCTTAACGAACACGAATTTTGATTCCTCTTAGGTGTGCGCAAGGCATTGTATGCACTTCTGTTGCTAAAGGCTCCCCTAAAAGACCTAATTCTAATCGCTCATAGCTTTTAGTAAGCATGGTAAATGTAGCATCCAAACGTCGAATGCAAGTGACCAAGTCATCCCCTGTATTTTCAACTAAGTCAGAGGCCAAGGTAAGGATGGATCGCCACACATAAGAGAGTCTAAGGCTTGCAGGAGGTTGAGGTTTGATTGGGCTAGATAGCTCAGTGACTAGTGTTTGCGACTTCTTCAGTTGATCCTAAGGGCACAATTTAGCCTCTTATGTGATAGGCATGGTTTGTGGCACTGATGTTGTGCTCTTAGATTCTTGTGATGCCCTTTTAGAACACAAGCAGCGCTAAGTTGAGGCTGTTTGGAAGCAACAAGCTATGGTCTCTATCAGTAGACATGTTGAGGCTCTACAGACCTAGCAGTTTTTTGGGTTCTAGAGGCTTAGCGGCTTGAGTTTCCTGTGGTTTTGGTTCCTTAACTATTGTGCGGCCTTGTGTAAATGAGTTCAAGGTGGTGCTTGAGTGGTGCCCTTGGCACTCTTGGATTTAGGTACCCATATCCAAGTATTTCCCTCGTAATAGCCTTGCACTTGCAAGAGGGTTTTGGGGACCCATAGTGGCTTGACCGTTCGTTTATGCCTATAATGTCTTCATTCCCTCCTAGATCTTGAGTATGAGTTTCTAGCAGCGCAAGGTCATGTTTGCTTATTTCTAGGTGGGTATCCTTGGTGCTTAGGCACCCACTTGAACTTGGAATCATTGGCCTTGATTTCACGCTCGGTAGTTGGCGAGCATTGAGGCTTGGCGGGTTGTGACAAGTCACGACCCCCCACCTTAGACTAGGTTGTAGGTTCATCTATCGATGGCTTTGTGGGCTTTGATGGAGCTACTGTGCCTTTGCTAAAAGCTGACATGATGTGTACATTGCCGATGACAAAGTGAATGCATTGCAACCCATAATCAATATTGCAATATGCATGCTTCTTAAATGCATGTCCCAATACGATTCCTTACTAGCATCCTTTGTGTTTAGCAACACATAAAAAACCATGGATATGCACTCAAACTCGATATAGAGACTACAACCTTGCACTTTTCCAAGAGCGCATATGAGTGATCCCCAAATGAGCTAAGTTTAGTGTTCGTGGATTGTAGTTATGGTCAACCAATGAGAGTATAATGATTGTGAGTTAAGATATTACAGTTGGCCCCCTCATCAATCAACATGTTGAAAGTATGCGATTGTTGGGTGATGACGTTATGCGTAGATAAGCGGGTGCTACTACTTCCTCATCTTTGTCCTCCATGTCTATAATTGTGGCAACTTATATGTTGGCAAGGGACTCTCGCATCAGAGGCTCGTGAAGTGGATGTGTAGGAGGATGGTACTTCTTTATGCGGCTACCATTGAAGAAGCCTATGCTCTCTCCATCTAGGGTCTCAAGCTCTACATTGCTAGTTTAGCTGATGATGCAGACTTTGAAAGGCCCTAATGCCCTAAACTTCATCTTTCGTTTATGGCCTTTTACTAAGTATAACAATACTAGGTCACCCTGCTTGAAGTCTCACTACTTGACATGCTTGTCAAACTAGCTCTTACGCCATGCCTTTCGTAAATTAGTGCGTATGGGTAGCTAGAAGTTGAGTCTCTGATAGGCATTCTAGCTCAACTAGGCATTCCATCCATGCCTCCTTTCCATCCCATCACTCTTGGATGGTGACTCTTAGGCTAGGGACAAAGAATTCCACTAGTAGAATGGCTTCAGTGCCATAGGTTAACTTAAAGGGATTTTGCCTCCACATCCATTTTATAGGCTATTCGATAGGCCCATAAGGCTTCCATTAGCTTGTTGTCCCAGTCACTACGTGAAGCAGAGACTACCTTAGTTAGGACATTCACTAATATCTTATTTGCGGATTTTGCCTGGCCATTTGCTTGAGGGAAGTAGGGTGAAGATTTGTTGTGGATGATCAAGAAGGTAGACAGGAGGTGGGCAATCACTTCATCGATTAAGTGCATACCTTGGTCACTAACTAGTTCAGTGGGGCAGCCACCGAATCATGAGATCACCTGTTCCCAAAAGAAACTTGGACGTGGTCCTAGTATCATTTTTCCTAGTGGCTCGTTCTTCTATTCACTTTGTGAGGAAATCTATGGTGACAATGATATACTTGGTCTACAAGTATTGTGATGCAGGACTAATCAACCCAATGAAGTCGATCCCCCATTTTTTGAATGGTTGCCTTGCAATGATAGGGGTTAGCTCCATCCTGTCCTTACGAACACGGACCTTGGTCCATTTTTGCACTCATCACATTGCTTCACAAATCGTGCTGCATCACGAAAAAGAGTGGGCCACTACAATTGAGACTACAGCACCTTGCACATTGTCATGTCTCCTCCACTAAAGTTTCCTCTAGTGATTTCGAACTGACCTCTAAAAGAGCATGTCATGACCCACCCCTATTTAGATCGCATCCTTACTAAAGAAGAGCTATACATTTCTAGTAGAATCAACTCTTGTGACTTCCTAATGGATGTCCTCACCTACATCCCTCAAGTAGGCATCTTACCTTTCGACATGGAGCCGCTATGCTAACTTCGAGTACAAGCCACACTTCTACGCTTGGCTCGTGCAAAAGTAAAGCACCCTGAGCATGCACTGAATGCCCTCAACCCTTCAACCTATAATCTTCAAAAGGATTCATAGCATTCCTGGGGGGGGGGGGGGGGGGGGAGGGGGAGGGGATAAGGTGGAAATCAATTGAAAATCAAAACAGGTGGAAATCAATTGAAAATCAAAACACCAAAAAACAAACAAAACAAGTACGAAAAGAAAACAAAACAATAAGAGAATCTTAAAATTGAAAAGTGATTTTACACTTTAAAAAGAATAAGGAGGAAATTCTTGCTTGGAATAAATGAATTCCTTGAAGTGAAAATTGTGCTGCAATCCCTTTGTCTTCTTATAGAGAAAACAATTTTGCAAATAAACTAATGGAAGCTTGTTGTGCTGCAACAGGAGCTAGAAATGGCATGATAGCAAGACTACGCTCATCGACTTCCATTCACACAAGAAGAGAGAAGACAATATGGCATTGCCCTCGAGAACTGGGCCTATAATCAACTGAAGTTCAGGACCATTCATAACATCGACAAGGTAGTGGCCGAGGAGGAAGCAACCAAAAGGATCATAGAACAATGCAACCTTGCAAAGTACATCGAGAAGTTTGGGTAGGAGGCCGACTACAATCAGTGCATGGAATCTTGAGAACCTGTAAGACTCTGATAGAGCATGTAGCATTGTGACTATGGGCAGAGGCGAAGAGGCCAAATAGGTGCACGTAGAGCTGAGCAAGGCCTTGGTGGGGAGAAGGTACTGGGGCTAGCATACAAGGTGGAGAGGAGACCAAAAAGGGATGTCTATGCCATGCTCAACATGAACAAGGACCCAGTCCTAACAAATGATGGCATCAACATCCAAGATATCCCCAATCTTGAAGTGAGACTGCAGGCCAAGGTTATCCATACACTATTTTCAAGCGAGAGGTACAACTCACTCATGCACAGGATTGGAGTGCCTCTATTGGAGAGCTTGGCAGCCCATTCACTTGATGAGATCAAAAAGAATGCTATGCGCAAAAGACAATCGACCAATCTGCCAGAGCACTAGCCTTAGCCGACAGAGAATCTTCATCATCAAAAGCTGGAACAGAAAGAGAGAAACCTCTCTCAAAAGCCTCATTCATAGGGCTCAGTGGAGTACTAGCGACCCTCATCTAGGAGGCAATGGGAGAGGTAGTAGGTGAAGAAGAGGTAGAAGAGACACCCGAGAGGACACTGCCTAGGAGAAGGAATAGTCTAGCGAGAGAACAATAAGGGAGAAGGAAGAACATGAGACACAATCTAGCCAAGGAGTGCTTAAAAAGCCAAAGAAGAAGACTCCCCAAAAGCAACAATAAGGAGCCAGGGAAAGAATGACAAAAAAAGAGAAGGCAGACTTGCAAAAGGCACAAAAAGGTGTCAAAAAAGGCTAATAAAGAGAGATAGAGGAAAGAAAAAGTTGAACTACGAAGGATCCAATAGGAATCTAAGAGAGCCAAAGAGAAAAGAAAGAGGAGACAGATGAGCTACAAAGAAAGGAGGAGGAAAACATGGCTCTAGCAATACGCATGTCAGCAAACCAGCCCTCTAAGGCAGGAGGAGTCGATTGCAATGAGCCTGCTAGAAGAAGAAGGCCTAAGCACAAGTGCCCAAGTGCTAGAAACTGCATCACTACTAGCAACAAAAGGCAAGGGCAAGAGCCCATTGTATCCAATCCTAGCTGTTCTTGTGCTTACTACCCTAGCTACCACATCCACCCAAGGTACCTCAACCACAGTGGATGGGAGCAATCTCATGGTGTAGGTTCAATTCTTGGTAAATAAGGTGCAAGAGGAATCCCAAAATCCAAGTTGAGGAGCCTTGAGAACTAGAACAAAAACACTGGCAGCTACAAATCTTGAGTCAAGACAAGACCCAAAGAAGCTAAAAGTAGAGGCATCCACAACATCCATTCCTACAACAGTGCTGCCATCAATGGGCTACGATGAGTACGTTATAGAGCTCCTCTCTCAACTAGAGAGGGCTAAGAAAGAAAAGAAAATAGTAGTGGATGACTTAGAAGCAGAAAGAGAGACACTGGCAGCCTTTCAATTGGAGAGGACTCGCGCCAAGTGGCCAACTATAAAAAAGAGATAAGAGAACTAAAGGTAGCCAAAGAAAGAGACAAATACAAGTGGCAAAAAAGGCTTGCAAAAGAAGCACAAGAACTAATAGGATTACAAAGACAATACAAGCTATTAATAGTGTGTAGCATGAGGACCTAGCAGGGCAAATGAGAAGAGTTCAAGAAGCCATGGATCAACTCGCCGCAGGAGAAACATAAAGGGGTTAGGTAGGAGAAGAGCATCAAAAAGAGGTGGAGGAAATGAGGTACAAACTGCTAATGGAGATAAAGGAGCAAGGACAATTGGAAAGAGAGATCAAGCACTTGGAGGAGGAGAAGGAAAGGGTGATCCAAAAATGGAGAGACTAAGAGCCAACGATAATGGCCTTAGCCCAAAGGCACAATGAGAGCCTAAAGGAGATGAAACATAAGGTTGAAGCATGGGTGATCTAGAGGAAAGTAAGGGTAAAAGATCTAGCAAGCCATTTAGCTCATGCAGAAGGTGATAGGGTATTAGTGAAAAGCAGGGCAAAGGCTGCTAACACAAGATTGGAAGCCCAATAATGCACCTTTCTCACTACCATCTTGGATGTCACACAGTCAGAAGAAGAGGAGGCCATTGAAACTCTAAAGAGGAAGCTGGAGATTGCCTACAGAGCCATAAAGCATGGGGTGTGTGTCCAACCCCAAAGAGTGGGAATCAACCTAAGCCAACAAGAGCAACATGAGTATCTATTAAGGATAGGGCTAACAATCCAAGAGGTGGAGCATCTAAGATTTAAGGAGGAATGATGATTGCAAGAGCCAATGACAGGAGAAGAGCAGCAGGTGCTGCTAGAAGAAGAGGGGAAAGACTTTGAAGTAAGGCAACAAGATGAGGAATAGGTTTTCCAACCACCCTCCCCAAGACCGGAAGCCCAATAGGAAGTACAACCTAAGGATGAAACAATTGAAAGAAGAGAGGAGGCCAGGAAACGAAGAAAAAGGCTGCTAGAGCAAGGATGACGAAGATTGCTAGAACATGTTCCCCAACCACCCTCTCCAAGACCGAAAGCCCAACAGGAAGTACAACCTAAGGATGCAACGACTGAAAGAAGAGGGGAGGCCAAGAAATGAAGGAAAAGGTTGGTAGAGCAAGGATGACAAAGACTAAGGGCAGGATCCCTAGCAACCCCAAAAGCCCCCATTCCGCAAAGAGAAGAATGCTCTCTAGTCACTTGGAACCTAGAACTCATGGTGTGGAAGCAGTGGGAGAACAAGAGCAAGCCCTTCGAGTTCACCTTCCATTACCCATCCACACTAAGTATGGAATTCAATTCACATTTTCAATCAATTGGCACTATGACGAAGAATATTCCACCAAAATGATGCTTTATCTACTATCAAAAGTAGTTGGCAATATACTTGATTTTATCTTTTTTCAAAAAAGCTTCTTCATAGACATTGAACTAGCTCAACTAAGACAAAAAAGTTTTTCCATCCCATTTTCATTAAAAAAAAATTTAAAAAAACACTTATAATTGATTTTTCGATCCTTCTTGATTTGTTGCACTTTAAAGATGCCTGTTAAGATGCAAGTGATGCAATCATCCTTATCCTTGCACATTAGGATTTCCTTATTTTTGCTCTTAAATAACTTTCATAACTTTGGGTAAGTAGAGATATCTTGAGAAGAGGAGATTCCATATTAACTTTGTTTGTGTTAGAAAGTCTTAATATCTTTGGAGTCTATGTCAATGTGTTGAAAAATGTCTTTTAGGTAGAAAATCCCTCTTACTGCAAACAATCATTCTAAGTTCGCCAAAGGGTCCCAAAATAAATTTCTTCCTTAGTGGAAAGGGTGGAACAAAATGTTGAAAAGTTGTCTACTTTGTCAAGTTCAAGGGGAAACTATTTATAAGAGTTCCCTCCCCCGTCCTTCCACAATAGTCCCCCCCCCCCAAACTTTTCATTTCTAGCTTTAAGCTTTAATAGAAAAGCTTAAGAAAAAGAAAGAAGATGCCTTTGTATCATTCCACAAGCGTAGGGTGAACGGCAACCATCCCCATGGAGAAGGTAGTAAGTTTGGTAGTTTTGGTAGTAGAGAAGGGCATGTTAGAATGTATCTTGCTAGCACATCTTGATCCCTATCAGCACAGCAGCTGATTGAGCTAATTCAACTCTTTTGAAAAACCATATCTACTACCAAAGCCACATCTTGTGGTGGTTTTCCTATAAGACTCGTGGTTTAGTTGAAGGCTAATGGTTAAGGTCTTAGTAAAGGGATGGCAATGGTAAAAGAGAACTTCTTGGAGCATGAACCACTGTACTTTCTAATTGTCCATTAGATAGATCCATGGGTTCCCCTTCTTAATGTTGATGTGTAGACCAACTAGCTTGCTTCGATACAATGTTGTAGTCCTTCACCATATAATAACCTAATCGCAAGAAAATTGAGAGAACTCACAAATTGCAAGGAGAGAGAAGAAGAGTGCATGATGATATAAGCATTGGATATAAAATTTTAAATTTTTTATTTATATTTTCCTTTAATACTCAAAATACAATGAAAAGACATCCTTTTTGGGCTTCTTGCTTTCTTTGCATAAACATCACAAATTTGTCCTAATAATTTCTATCTCTTATCTAATACATCTATTGTAAGGTTTAGAAAATAATAGTTTAGCCCTTTAGGCATTTCACAAAGTTTACAACCAAATACATTATTGTTGAGATTTTTGCAATACACCTACTTAGCCTCTTTGTATGGAGCAGTTTGGGCTCAGGACTAGAATCCCATAAGCATAGTAGGAGAAGTGCTACCATCCAGTTTCTATAAAGCATTGTACTTGCTCTCTTTTATAATGCAATGTCATAGTACTTTTGTCATTCAATAAAGTCTCTATGCCATTGTCAATCTATACACAAGATTGTGGTTATGAGTCCAAGCTTCCATCTTGAAACCTAATTCACTTGTGTAACAGTCAGTCATGTCAGTGTCTTCATGAACTCACTCTTTCTCTTCCAACCTCCATAGCTTCCGCCTCAAGCCATATTCTAGATCCATGTTTTTACATGTATGTGTGTACATACTGTATCTCTATACTAAAGAATGCATAAATACAATAATTTCGCACTAGTAAAGCACCCAAAAATAATTAATTCTTATAGGTTAAGTTGTATTCTACTCTAAATAATTGATCTATGTGACTTGGTCTAATAATCTACTCACTGTAATAGAAAGCACATTAGTTCCCTACCATCTATCTACCAAACACAATTGCAATTAGTGCTACATATGAGTCCTTGCATAATAACAAGTTAAGAGGAGTTGTGGACAAAAATGGATGACTACACCTAGTGAATTGGCTATCATTAATGTCCTCTAATAAGGCCATGCAAAAGGATGGAAAGAGGGCAACTTGCATCATTAACCTAGCCATGGTGCAGCTATCTATGCCAACATTTAGATCAAAAAATAGGGGTGAAAGGTAGCATTCATGATAAGTAGGCAGTTGCTTGAGAAACACCCTAAGTAGCCTAAGGTAATTACAAGTTGTGATAAAGGAAAGATCAAGGCAGGAGGAAAATTTGTCAAGGAAGTGGGTGATTGAGGGTTCTAAGTCAGTTTCAAAGATATAAGAGTTGCCTCTGACATAGTAGCGTTTATGTTGTAGATTTTAGGGAAGTCGTAGCGACCATGGATGTCAAGATTGAAGTCCACTCCTACCCTTCTTGGATATGGCATGTACATTGGGTTGTTTCTTTCATGGGGTAGGGTGCTACAAAATGACATCCATATGTCTACATTCCCATCCTAGATTCTCCTCCTCCATTTCGGTTGTGATTCGTACCCTTTGATAGTCCTAGGCACCTCCATGACCTTGTCTTCCTAGTAGTCATGTGCTTCTTTCCCCCATAGCGTTGGATGTGTTTCGCTTTTTGTGCTCCACCACTCCCCAAGCCTTCGGCCCATGTTGATCACTTCCTCCACCACTTTAGAAAAGAATCCTTCATTCCACCTCAGTACCATCTCCATGCAAGGTGAAATCATGCTAACTTCTCTTGGAAAGAATGTGATACCATGACTACTTACACTGAAATATTTTAGCAACATCTAAAGAGCGAAGCCCAAGTAAAAGCATGAGCAAGTAGAAGCAAGAGAGATGTGAGTGATGGTGGATGGAGCAAGAGAGAGAGAGACAAGATGTGGGAACTCCAACAATCACAATGTGTGTCATTCCTTCCCTTATTCAATAGTCACTAAAAGAATAAAGAATAAAGAATAAAGTAACAGTGATGGGCACACACCACCTATAATATACAAGTGTGTGATCATGATGTGTATAGTAAATATAGGGCAACATAGACACATGCACTTTTACCCCAAAAACAACTTCCCACTTAAAGGCAAAAGTGCCTTGAGTGAGGAGAGAACAAGAAAAAAGTGACAAAGTATAAATGTATATAAAGTACAATAAGACGAGGAATGGACATCATCTCATCCTATGCCCATCATCTTCCTAAGTATGGCAAAATGTTCCGCTGAGAGACTTTTAATGAGCAAATCTATAGGATTCTCATGAGTTGAGATCTTAATAAGCGCAACAAACTTGTCCTCTAACACCTCCCTGATGAAGTCCGCAATGGGTTTATAAATTACGGTAAAAATTCATGGAAGGAAATATCTCAAAAAATGTTACATAAAGTTATATAAAACATGCCACGAATGCACATGATATAAAGGATTTATACATAGTGACCCCCACCCCCTCCCCCGGCGGGCCTCAAGTTTATCTACAAGACATTTGTGTTTCTTACAATAATCTTACTTTTGTATGGGCCTTTGTTTTGGGTAGAGATAAAGCACATGTAAATATTAGTGATAAAAATTGACAAAAATGAGGCTATACTCTAAAGGAATGAATCGATTGAGGAGATAAGTAATTATATGCTTTTTGACTTTCTTCACAAAGAAATAAATTAATCTAAGTTCAAGAATATCAAGGCAATGTTGAATGTTCCTTTCAACCTTCAAGAGCTTATGGAGGATCTTATTGTGACATGCTTCAAGTTATATGAAAGATTATATTATATATTATAGAGCCTTACAATTGATAGTTATATATATTATACTAGTTCAAGCAACCAGTGCTCCCAAGTTAATTCTTATTACCATGTGAAAGCTTTAATAATGAGGAGCTCAATCTCAAAATATCTTGAAAATCAAGTGAATGGATATTTTGTTAACAAAGTAGGGAATTTATCTAAG
This sequence comes from Lygodium microphyllum, assembly GCF_053477565.2. Lineage (NCBI taxonomy): Eukaryota > Viridiplantae > Streptophyta > Polypodiopsida > Schizaeales > Lygodiaceae > Lygodium > Lygodium microphyllum. The sequence continues at coordinate 49,572,318 of NC_141157.1, forward strand.
TTCAACTATATTAAGGTAAGGTTGAATATTTCTTTTAACCTTCAAGAGCTTCTAGATGATCTCACTGACAAGCTTCAAGTTAATAGGGATGATTATACTAGGTATATAGAGAATCTCACAATCAATAACTATGTACATTACGCTAATTCAAGTAACCAGTGCTTCCAAGACAACTCTTATTATCATGTGGAATCTCATTGAAATTAGGTTAACCCTTATCAAAGAGTATATCCATGAACCACAAATTTGGCATGTGAATTAGATGGATCTAAATATTATCTAGAATGCAAACTTGTTACATATCATTGTGCAACTCTTGAAACAAGGAATCTTAATGCATAATTTGCAAAACATTATGATTTGATTTATAAAATTTGATTGTTTGCCTATTTTCTTAATATGTTAATGCTAATAAACACAAAATCTATACTAGGTTAACTTGCCTTCACCATGCAACAACTCATCTCTATGTTTTGTTAATAAGTGATTTTTCAATCTCAAAACATCTTTCTCTACAGCAAGATTGAGTTATATCCTTAAAAACAATTATAACCATCACCAATACAACTCATCAATGAAGAGTTTTTGTAGAAAGGAGATGTGCCATTGTTTATGGGAGCTTTAGGATATAACCTTCCATTCAAGAAAATATAAAGTTTTTTTCCTTCAAATCTCCACACATGCTTCATAGACTCTAAAACAATGTTGAGTTTTGCATTTTTTATGATTGGTTCATACTCATATTGTGGCTAAATATAAAGATAGTAAGAGAGCTTTTACAAAAAATGTAAAGATTATTGGATGATTGATCTATAGCTAAGGATGTGATTTAAATGTCAATATCAAAAAACTATATGAACTTGGAAAAAAAGAAGAACGAGGAAGAAACTAGCAAGAAGAAGGAGAAAGGAATAAGGAAATGAGGATATGGAGGGAGACTAGCAAAAGTTAGCTATTAGCATAGTTATGTGTAACCATATGCCATGTGAACACAAGAAAATATCATTGAGGGTAGTACCCTAGGAGGTATGAGGCTCTCATATTTATTAGGGTGCACAAGTATTTGATTGGTTTGAATACTCACATAGTTATGTTTGAATAAAATTACCTTAATTTTCCTATGTATCTTAGGCTAATGTTGCTATTAGAACACCCCAAATCCTAATCCTACCCACCACACTGTTTAGGGTAGAGAGAGAGAGAGAGAGAGAGAGAGAGAGAGAGAGAGAGAGAGAGAGAGAGAGAGAGAGAGAGAGAGAGAGAGAGAGAGAGAGAGAGAGAGAGAGAGAGAGAGAGAGAGAGAGAGAGAGAGTGTGTGTGTGTGTGTGTGTGTGTTGGTGGTGTGCTTGCCTCACTCACGATAATTACTCATTTCTAAGTTCCATCAATCTCCTAACTTGGGAGTTTGTGACACTCTCAAAATCCTAAACTCCTTGCCCCCAAAACACCAACCTTCCTTACAAACTTGAGTCTTCCTCTTGCCTCTCTCCCACAAAAAGGGAGAGACCTTAACCCTTGTCCCAAACCCTTGATTTCCTTTGAACATCATAATCTCTCATGCCCTTAAGCCTAACTCTCTTATTTATTGCTTTACTCCAAACCTCCAAAACCCCTACTCTTATTAAGCCCTTAGGTCTTTAGGCCACTTTCTCCTCATGAGAGCAAAAGAAACAATGATATATTAACATCTATTGAGGCCAAAGTTGGACTATGAGATATAACCATGTACAATGATGATCCTCCCTAAATATCAAAGTGTGACATAGTATACATACATAGAGAGAGAGAGAGAGAGAGAGAGAGAGAGAGAGCCTATATTTACTTCCCAAAAGACTCCTAATCCCTAACATAATAGGTCCACAGTCCTGAATATACATATTTTCCTTGCAAAATGTTTGACTCATTGTCCTCTTAAGCACTAATTAATGCTCCATACTCATCTAAACCCCCTCAATTTGCATGAGAGAAATTTTCTTTCCTCATGATATGTATTTTTAGCAACTTTGCACATCACGTGGAGTTTTTATGAAGTGGCCTAATGTTCTCTACATGCATAATATCATTCTTCTTTGGTTGAATTACCATGAGGGATATACTTTGCTTTGTTGCAACTTTAAGTGATAAGTGACCTAGCATTCCTTATGTATAGGAAAATTTTTACTTTCTCTTATGGATGGTTCAAGAAATTGGTTCAACTTTTTTTTTCTTTCTCTTATGGATGGTTCAGGAAATTGGCTATGTATGTTAGTATTGTTGCTTTAAAGTGTTGTTGTTTTTTTACATGTGTTACATTAGGGGAGTTTTGAGGTCCTGAAAATACCTTCTAAGAAATCTTAGAGAGGGAAAATATTTGGAAATTAAAAAGTCATTTTTGTTTTTTCAAAAAATTTATTTTTGGTAAATAAGCATATCTGAAATCATAAAATGTCATTATCATAGCATTCTCATAGCCTACATCAAATTTAGAAATCTAGGGCTCCATTTAGTATAGTGATTGGAAGACCTTAACGATAGTTCACTACTCATTATTTCAATTAGAAATATAAACAAATACATAACATGGATTTCAATTTTATCTAGTAATCATCATCAAACAATAGGAAATAATAAAAGTACAATGCTTTGCCTCCACCACTAATAAGAAGTTATCATCGAGTAGGGTGCTGCCATGGATAACTAAATCTTCTTGGGATTCATGAAAGCCATCATGATGAGAGTAATGTTGTTCATACCATTGTAGACCACATCACTTTCTCACCAAATTAATGTTATTGTAAGGGTAGGGTCTCTACCTAATGTTGCCCCTATGGTGATGGCAAGTTCAATCAACATGAGGGGCTACCTCTCCATCTTGTGGATGGACCCATAATACATCATGGAGGTTGATCTCCTATTCAAGATGGTGAACCAAGTGGATTTTGACTCTGAGCTCTTGGCACCTCTCATTGTCCTAACTCTATGCTTGATTATCATGAGGCTCAATAGCTACGAGTGTTGGGGGTAAAGGCACCTTAAGATGGCTGAAAATGGAGTGGAAATCATTTAAATGAGTAGACATAGGTATATCCTCCTTTATGGGAAGGTCCACAAGCTTGTTCAGCTAATATAACTGAGATGTAGGGCCCTACTTATCATAAAGATCACAAATCCTTTTCCATGATGCATAAGCACAACCCTTAGTATTAATGGCATTGAGACACACCTACTTTGATAATGATAGAACGATAGTGGATTTGCATAGCTCATCAATTTTTGCCCAAACCTCTACATCATAAAGCTTAGCCTTTACGTCCTCTAACTTTAATGGTTTAACCTATCTCTTTTACACCAAGACTTACCATATTTGTGTCTTCCAATATTGGAGGGTATTGCCATCAAGCTTTTCAATGTTGAAAATAGCACTCTCAACTGATGTACCTGCCATAATGGCTACAAATGTCTACAAACAATGAGAGTATGGGCTGGTGTAATTATAGCAAAACAACCCCAAAAGTGATCCAAAAGGATGGGCAAAAGGGAAAGAACAAATGAGGGTATAGATGTCCATAAAATGCAATCAAGAGAGTACCCAAACAAATCGTCTACTCTCTAAAAGAATGCTAAGAACTATAATTATAGCACAGCTATAATAAATGCAATAGTGTATATTGGTATAATTATGGGAAAATAGACAAGAAAACAAGCTTCCATTGCAAAGGATATCTAGGTAGCAACTAATATATAAAGATTATAACTAGTAGTGAATGAGCATAGACCACTAGTACCAAATTCTATTACGAGCTCAAAGTGTTAGTAAACCATATATCCCATAAGCATATACATCCTACATGTAGAAGATCTCAAGAGCAAGTGTTGAGATCTGCCAAATGTACAACTAACTAAGCAAAGAGCAATGATGCTCAATACATAACCAATGTGCATGTATACATCATTGACAAAGGCAAGTGCTAGTGTCCAAAGCATAAGAATCAAATTAGCCCACAAGCAGAAGTAATTGCATCCAATAGCATACAAGAGAGCATATACATGAATCAAGAGTCCCATTGATGGTATGATGATGTAAAAACATGTGCATGACATAGATTTGACTTATGGATGTTCTTTTCATAGTACAAAACACATGTGCTTGGATGGTGGAAAATTCTCCTTCAATCAAGGAGTTAATTTCTCTTTTACCACCTTTACTATAAGGAATTTTGTAGAGTTGATATCTCTCAATCTAACCATTAAATTTTGGAGAGTAAAAAGATGAATGTCCATCTCTTTGTGTACTAAAACTTCACTATTGGGATCTTCCAATATAATCTTTGGATCATCTTATATAGCCATCAAGTCAGTTGGTCACCTCTTGGAAAAAATATGGATAAGATATACCTATCTACTTGGTGATCTAAATAACTAAACGTAAAGCCATTATATTGGCAAAATTTTGAACTATACATACTTATGTACCTAGGGATCTAAATAACTAAAGCTACATTCATTTTCTCAAGATGTAATGTGAAAAAGAGTTGTTCCCCACTTCATGGATCATGTATCTATCAAACAGTTCCTCGAGATTTAGTCAACCTACACAGATAAGAGTAGCTATTCTATATAACTAGATCATAGTCCTAGACTGTTAGTATGATAATAGAGAGTGAGACACTATAAAGGTATACCATTAAGTATGGAGTGGTTTTGAGTGTAGCCCACAATCTCAGCAATGTATGCATTGTTATATTAGAGCTAGTTGAGCTTGTTAGTGTTAGTTCTAGGTTTGGGAGTTAGCCCATCACTTATGCTTGGTAGCCTTTACTATCTTTTTCTATTGAATAAGGACAACTATTATTTTCTCTAAATTTTCATTTTATTGTTGATTGCCATTAGGTTTCATTTCCTCCTCCTCACCAAATTTTTCTACATGTTTGATAATATTCAAATATTCTACATCTATGGATATGAATATTATTGGGGATGCAGGATAGTAACTTTTTGCTATTGTGCACTTAAGTACAAAAATTAGTAGGGATGCAACATAATAAATTTTTCTATCATGCACTTAAAATCCAAAATGAGAAACTTTAAATCGCATTTTAACAATATGAATTCCCAAAATACATGCCATATCAAGTATATGTGCTTTCAACTTTGTGTTAAATAGTAATTTTTCAATTGTCGTTATGGTAGCCTAGTACTAAATATGAAAATGTAACAACCTAATGATGAGATTTGGAAACCAAAATAATACTCAAATTTTGGACTAAATTAATAATAATAATGGCATTCTAATGTGCAAAAAAAAGTGATATAAATCTTGAAGCTAAGAGCAACTCCGCCACTTAAACCATTGGAAACAATAGCGAGAGGGCAAAGCAAGAATGCAAGTAGTGATGAAGCTTATAAATATTTTATTCAAGATAATGATGGAAAAGGAGGTAGAAATCATAAATACACAATCCTAAGGTGAATACCAATCTAGGAGAAAATCCACTTAAGGAGGAAACAAACCTAGGTAGTCCTAAGTGTGTTCACACATCACTACCATAGTATATGCTACAAATCCCCCTAGGAGAGATGATGTGAACAAGTAAGGGACATGGAAAATCATGGTGGAATCATTATGATGTTTCACCTTCTTTATGGAAAGTTTCAAACTTCTCATGAGTGAGCCTTCACGAAGAGATTTGTGGAGTTATCATGTGTAGGACATAAACCAAGTTGATCTCACATTAAAAGAGTTTCTTCCATGCAAAATGGTAATATATAGCAATGTGCTTTATGCAAGTGTGAAGGATTAGATTCTTTACAACTACTAAAGCACTGTGATTGTCCTTATAGAAGTGGTAGGGCATGACTAATCAACAACACTCAATTTGTCTGAGCAATACACACTCAACTATAGCTTTGAAGGTACCCTATACTCAACTTTAAAAGTACAAGTGGCCACTATAGTTTGAAGAGGAACATAGGATGTATACTCATCTTGCATGACATGCATGTAATGAACAGACTATTTTTCTTCTTCAAATGAGATTGATTCCTCTCCATCACAAATAGAAGCAACAAGAGTGTGATCATCAAGAAATGAAGCATGAAAAGAAATCCCAACACGTGTCTTACTAGGCAAAAGAGTAGCCAATTTACTATCTCTTATAGTTTGTAAAGCCTATTTGGATAAGTATTTCGATTCATCATCTCTCTTCAAGCACCACCTCATGCAAATCCATTTTATCAACATATTTATTAGTGGGCAATATCTTTAGCTACCATGAGCCTTTGTAGATGTCAAAGAGCCCTAATATCCATTAATTTCTCAAGCACCAAACAAGGGAAGGATAGTATCAAATATTATCTTCTATAACAATGATTTGTTGCCTTTTACATGTGAGAAATCATGAACTACATTTTCAGTGAAGACCGCATCCATGCTAATAATCACTTTCTTTATAGCAATATTACAAATTCTAAACCCTTTACTTTCATTGATGTACTCGTCAAATTTGCATCTCACTTATTTGCTATTTTTTTAGCAGGAGAGAACAAGCCAAGCATCTAAAAACACATAGATATTATCCCACCTCATAAAGTGTAATTATTTGCAAGGCCTTAGTTGTGGACACCTATTCACAGCATATAATCAGTACACAAAATACCTTCCAACCAAAGACTATGAAGCAAAATCTATGCTTTTAGCATGTCATCTCCATGATAGCATCGTACATTGATTCTTGATACTGTCGTCGAATCAACGCATGAAACTCATAGACATATACTCCTCTCCATTGTCTCTACATAATGTACTAAGAGTACAACCTTTCTTATTCTCGGTCATATATAGAAAACATTTAAAGAACATAATATACTAAGAGTAAAACATGTCTCATTCTCGACCATAGATTAAAATTGTTTAAAGAACATAAATACCTTACCTTTAACTTTAAGGAATAGACCCATGTAAATTTATTGCAATCATCAATGGATAAGACAAATTAAAAATAACTACCAACTAAACATGTCTACATAATACCACAAATATTACTATAAACTAGTTATTACATCTTATTCACCTAAACAAAACCATCCTTAGAAAATGCAACATGTTGAATTTTACCAAGGATATAGCCCTCAAATGCATGTTTTGGGGGAGTCTTCAAATGCGGCAAATCAAACACCATGTCTTATCGAACTAGATACAATCCGGAACCATAATTCAAATGGCCAAAGCATGCATGCCACAATTTAGCATCATCAATAGAATTGGTACCAATAACACATGCATCATGTGCAAGCTCTCATTGACTTCCATCCTATAATGTCCACCATACAAGGTCCTTGATGCAATCATAAATGTGATCATTTTTTGCACATTAATAATCCACTAATATAACTAAAAAGCTAGCTTTTGTCATTACAAAAACTGACAACAAGCATTTTCTTCTTGATCATAAACACCAATGAGAATGTAAGTAAACTACCATTAGTTGTTGTAATGTGGAGTTTACCAATACCTTTAACCAGGTATGAGATGTTACTGCTACACTAAATAGACCCTTTCTACAATGCATTTCCAAAGAGCAAAACAACTCCTTTTGAGAAATATGCTTCCTAACACCACTATGAAACAACCAAAAGTGAGATTTATAAACTACCATACATGTGTCATGCACAAGAGGATCATAACTACAATGTATGTTGAATGCACAAACCACTTAAACATAAGGCACAACATTCTTCTTCTAGGAATCGAAATCTAATACATCAACAATTGCCAACCTTGCTCTTTCTCCTTTTTCTCTCTTTCCTAGAAGTTTTGATAGTCCTTAAAAATGTAACCTTCATGCTTGTAATCATGATAAAAAAGCTTCCTCCTCTTTTGACCCTAGTCACCTGTTTTACCAAGTTTTTTCATAATTAGAATTAGATTTTAAGCCATCAACAAAAGAGGCCTTTATCATGACTTTTTAATGACCTATAACAAATGCATAATCACATGTACACATCACAGGCCGATTTCTACTAGATTATTCTTCTTACAATAGCACTAAAGTCAGCTCATCGACTAGATTGTTCTTCCTACCTTGGTAACCAACGTGCCATTTGGTACAATTTGGTCAATTGCACCAAGTTTCTCCTTGAGATCATTTATTCTCATGAGAAATACATACCTGGAATCATCGTCATTCATATACTCAAAATTCAATTGCTTCCATATCTAGGCAACATACCACACATACCTCATTACACACTTGATAGAGCTTAGCAAGTGCATCTCAAACCTCCTTTGCCGGTTTACATGATTAAATATGAGGTATGATTGCCATTTTTACAAAAAGAGCCATTAATACATGAGGTTTTGCATCCTTTGTATCCCATCTAGATTGTTATTCAGTAGATATAAAACATTTGGCACCACATTACTTGGACATGCATTATCCTCCTCCACTATGCCTTCAAAAGTAGTAGCTACAGTAGCAATTGCAGCAACAGACTCAAGCTACTTCTCAATACTTACAATAACATTCCATAGCCCTTAAGCAACTAGCACACATCAAATCCTATAGGGCCTAAGTAGGTAGTTTGTCCCATTAATCTTTTCATATGTGACAACAAATTATTGACTCCATCATTGCTCCCCTATCTCCATTGCGCCAATCAACTACTTAAGGCACAACCCATGAAGTATCCCCAAATCACAAAAGCAATTTGTATGCTTCCAACATGAGAATGACGTTATGGAGTTGTTGTACTTGATGTTGCAAAATCGAAAAAAAAAAAAGTATAGAAAAGACTATATCAAGAGAAAATTTGTTGAAGTTGAAAATTATAATGGAACTTTGTGCAAGACTTAATCACGTAAGGTAGCAAAATGGCCAAAAAAGTCTCCTTTAATCAAGTAGTAAATTCCTAGCTACCACCTTCATTGTAAATAGTTTTGCAAAGCCAATATCTCTCGATCCAACCATTTCCTTTTAGAATAATGAAAAGATGAAGTATTCATCTCTTTGTGTACTACAACTTTGTTGTTGGGATCTTCCAAATTTGATCTTTGGGTTGTTTATACAAATATCAAGTTGGCTAGATATCTAGTGGTAGAAATCTGGACTACATCTACCTATCTACCTAGGGAGCTAACTAACTAAAGCTATAGCCATTATCTCAAGCTAGAATGTCAAGAAGAGTTGTTGCCCACATCGTGGTGCATCTACCTACCAAAGGGTTTCTCGATATTCACTCAACATGCTGATACACATCAATTGTTCTATATAATCAATTTGCAACCTTAGACTGTTAGAGAGTACTTGTCATTGTAGACATTGCTATATTAGAGCTAATTAGGCTCCTTGGTGCTAGTTATTGGCTTGGGTATTAGCCCAAGTGTATTAGCCCATCACTTATACTTGGTAGCCATAATTGCCCTTCTCTATTGAATAAAGTTTATTATTCGTTCAACTACATTATCATTGTCTTGTTGATTGCAATTGTGCCATATCTCCTCTTTCTCAATAATTTTCTCAACAAGAGAGCAAGGCAAGAATGCAAGCAATGATGGCTGAGAGATGAAGGAGCAAGAGAAAGATCATAGCTCTACTATTTAAGATCATGAAGGAGAAGAAGATACAAAAGATAAGTGCAAACTATAGATAAAGTGTGTACTAACCCAAGGGAAAACATCTTAACGAGGGAAAAGCCCAAATAGTTTTAAGTGTATACACATATCACTACCATAGTATATGTTATAAAAACATTAAAACACAAACTAAGGTGAAAACACGATCAAATTGTATCCTTCTAAGGTGCTAGGCAATAATAGTTTCAACTTGAACAACCTCAAGTCGGCCCTGCCCATTAAGGCATCCTCCACACCCGTATGTTCCCAACAATGAAACAAGATCACCAAGAGCTACCCCTTAATCTCTCAATTGGCTATGATGAGAACAAAGAAGTGGTCCCTAAAAGAGATTTACGACATGATCTCAATTTCATGAATTAACATCTACCACAATCTAACTTTCTTTTCTGCTTTATTGACATTAATAAATTGGGTGACTTCTTTTATCAATATTAAGATGGGCATTGTCAAATAGCATAAACATGGCACTCCTACCTCAAATCTCCTAGATAGTGTAACATCAAACGTAGCGATCTTTGAATTTTCATGAGTAAAAGCATAACATATGCATTTGGTTCACAAGGCATGCACTACACCTTCACTCGTTGGCTAAAAGACCATGACTCTACTAAGAGGAGTGTATTCAAGAAATGACAAGCTAAATGTCATGAAGTGTTGTCTCAAAGACAAGGTGGACCAATTGTTATACAATAAACTCAAAGAATAAGCAATTCTAATGTGGCAACTTGGAAAGTCCATCATCACTACATGGTTGAGAAGGCCATGAAAGACATTGCTATAACTACACATTGTGAAGTCACATGAAGCACTACATTAGGATCATGGTAAGTCATGTTATGTTGGTGATCGAGTATGAGGCTAGAGCACGCTACGTATTATTATGGTCCATCAAACCGTACCATTTGGGTGGTGAGTGGCCCAAAGTAGAAACATAAGGAAAGGAACTCTCATGATAGTATATAAGTTGACACCACCAAGGCCAAAGAACAATGGATGAGGCAAAGATTGACATACATTGTTACTATCAATGGAGTGGGAGAGTTGTCAATGTAGAGAATTGCATGGAAGTAACCTAAGGCTAGATATGGCTCCCATCTACATTTGGTAAAGGATGTAATTAGCCATGGTTGTGTTCCATAAAGCAAGATACATATTCGCATATTAACTCTCCACCATACATATTATATGGCACTCTTGCATCTTTACACAATACACCATTCACAAGTAACATTTGGCCAACTATTCATGCCATGTTGCTCAAGGACACCATACATGATAGTACAACTTGTCGATTCCAAGCAAGAGAAGAGAAGCAAGGAGCTAACACGCAAAGGTAGGAGAAATATGTATTGACACAAGACCAACTTAAAGATGCTAAGACCTAAATTGTAAATTTAAGACAATTGTACTTGCATGAATGTGGACAACACAACTCTCAACTCTACAATTTTGGGTAACATATTCAATGGCCTTTACATACCAACATTTATAGACAACTATTGTTTTTCTCATTTGACTCTACCAATTGATGTGACTGTTGATGCTTTGTTCTTTGTTGTGTCACCATTCATAATGCCCTTAAGCAACAAATATGGGCATAGCAAGTTTTCATTGGTTCCACGAAAGAGTGAATGAGAGAAGCTATGTGCATAAAGAAACAAGCATCAGTACACTTGAATCATATATATTAGGACACATACTTTGGTGAATAAGTAAGGTCACAATATTTTTCTTTACAACCTCACCAACTCTCCACTACATGCTGCATAGCACTCTTGTAGCTTTACACACTATACATCCAAATCTATTTCTTTTTCTATTAATTTGGGTAATGATTTGATTGTTTATGCCTTTTTATGTGGAGCTACACCAATTTCCAACAATATGGAGCAAGAAATGTTGGCATCACATGTATTCATCAATTCAAGCAACACCAAGTGTGTTTTTTGGAGCCTTTCCTTGTACTTACACTACTATAATTGACTATCTAACTTCAAGACCTGCGCCAAAAGCTTAACATAGCAAAACTAGTTCTCTAGCTTATAGCTTTGGGTTTCAACTTTCCCCTCACATAGTTACTTTTCCCAAAAGTCAATGCTATGCAATCAATCAATATCAGATAACCCAAACTCATGAGAAGTAACAATAATGACTATAGTTGACATAAACTTGCGAAAAATCTAATATTGGGTCTCTTCTTTACTCAAATCAAATGAATTAGCTCCATGTTCTTTATCCCCATCTAAAGTAGCTTTTAAGGTTGATAGTTCTAACTTGTAAAAAGTAGTGAGAACACCTATAATTGTTATAAACTCATAGAAAAAAATAATAACAAGGCTTCTTGAATCAAAATCAAGTGAAAAATAGTAGTAACATTTGCAATTGTCATAAACTCTTAGCAAATTGATGAGTAAAATGTGCATCAAAGTTGTAATACATGATATACACAAATTTGGATTTTTCTCCTAAGCCCTTATGGGCCCATCATCATACAACCATTTCCATCATGTCTATGAAGTATCTATATTTTGTCTAATGCCGACTTCATTACAAGTCTCAATTAGAGGTACTTCTGAGCTAAAATTGAGTCATGTCCATGCAAACCCCTAAATGGGCTATGGGCTAACTTTAGTGGATGCTTATGTTGGAATTTTAGCTATTCTAAGATCTCACTGTTTTGGTGAATCCAAGATGTACAAGTTTCACAAAGCATTAGTCTTGAAAAGAAAAACCTTTTCAATGTATATATATTGGCACAAGCTTACATTTGATAATGCCTCTTCCTTGGCAAAGGGTTCAACCAAGCATCAACAAGTTTGTCATTATATGCTTGTCCAAGGTCTTCCTTTGTCCTCCACATTTCTCCCACTTCCTTCCTCCTATAATGCAAGCTCATTTCCCCACACCAATGGATGTCCCTTCACCTATGGCTACTTGTGTAACAATCAACATCCTACTACAAAGAGGCATGGCAAGTGACAACAAGAACCTAGAAGTTATCCATAGTCAACACATTCTACATGTCATTGGATCACAATAAGTCGTCTTCCTTTTTCTTTTTCTTTTCTTCTTTCTTTTTCTTCTTACCACCACCACATTTCTTTTAGTTGCAAAAAGAGTGAAATTGTTCTACCACTTCCTTCAACAAGCGTACATGTTGGGGCAATAGGTTGGACTAGTAAATTGCAAGAGATGTTCGATTGTTCTTCTACCATGGTGAGTGACAAGAACCTAGAAATTCTCCACATGCCCTTTGATACCAATCACTTTTTTAGTTCCAACGAAAGGTATACATCTCCTGCCATTTACATCAATGAGCATACATGTTGAGGGGATAGGTTGGATTGACAAGTTGCAAGAGAAGAGGTATATAAGTTGACACACTAGGTTGGACTAGCAAGGAAGAATCCCATAAAAGAATAGAAACATGAAAAAACTGTATGGAAAAATGATCCTAAAAACAAACTCAATTTGGTAAATATGGCAATTGCAAGCCGCCTTACTTACAATTGATGCCTCCTATATTTCTATAAGACACATTATTTGACTACAATATTTGGCTATTTCCACACTTTTCAATTCAAATGCTTCTGATTAACAAATTCTATAACATACTCTACCCAATTCCGTAACTAAGGCCATCTACATACCAAGAGATTCAATGCAAGGCTTGCCCGAGTTCATGTATTGAGCACTATGCAATTTGTACATATATCATAGATTCAATGCAAGGCTTACCCGAGTTCCATGTATTGAGCACTATGCAATTTGTACATATATCAGAACCTTATCGAAAAGCATGTAAGGAACCATTCTTTAAAAATAGTCAGACCTGCTACATTTTGCCAAGAGCGTTGGACCTCACTCATTCATTGAGAAGGTAAAAACCATGCAACACTTTAATATTACATTGTACTAATGTTCTCTAATAAAGGATGCCGACTAGAAATCCCCCCTACCCCCAAAAAAACAAAAATAAAAAATAAAAAAACGAAGTGTGTAAAATCACTATCCACAACCTCCACTATTTCATTAGGTCAATTGAGTGCTATTTTGAAGCCTACACTTCAAGTGCTCTTCTACTCACATATCCAACACAATAATTAGCTTCACCATTTCTTGAGGAAATCTCTAGGCATTTGTTACCCGGTTAAGTTCCTATTTGCAAAAATGTTACCGTTTGCTGTGTTTTGGCTTGGCTGCGTTTTGGATTGGGATAATTTGCAAAAATCTTATAATTTACAATATTTCAGTTGAGAAATCAAGAAGCGTGCCAAATAACTTTGAAACAATCACATGCAATTAGCTTCACCATCACTAAAACTGGCATGGTTAACACATCCAACACAGCAATTAGCTTCACCACCACATGGAATAAATTGCTGAGAAGAAGCATCTCCAGAAATCAAGGAGGAACTGAACATTGCAAGTTGCTATTTCGTGGAGAAAATGCTTGTCAACTTTTTCAAATTAAAAAGGTCCAAAAGCTCGTGGAGTTCTGCACCTACTTGACTCTGAAGCAGCCCAACCACATAAAACAAGAAGAGAAAATCATATTAGTACAATCATCCTGCTAAACAATCTAATATTACAAGAAGGTGCTGCTTTGACTACACACTATTAACATTGGTGAGGGAAAGCAGGTGGAAAAGCAGATTAAGCTCTAAAAGTATCATTTCATACACAACATTCTTATACACCGACAGCTAGATTACTATAATGGTTTTTCAATTAGAGTGGTTTCATCATTAAAAGAAATTTCAGCCATGGGACTTACTTGTTTTGGTTCTTATGCCACTTTGACAAAATGTGGTACCAGTTCCATGTCACACAAAGTGCAACTATCCGCATCAACCCTGACAGCATAACTTCTGCAAATGCATGTAGTACAGACGGTTGAGGAGACATCCCTGCCGTTGCAATGCATAGCATGGACCCATCAAAGTTGCAAGGAATGGAAAACTGCCCTTGCTTGATGCCATTCAATGCCTTCCTTGCAACATCTATAGCACTCATGACACTAGAGGAATCTGAAAGCAACTTTGTGATTTCTGGTTTTGAAGCATTCTCTATCCAAACAAAGTCATGAGTGAATCATGTAAGTCCTTGGGAGAAAACCGTTGTTGCTCCCAATCAACCAAAAGATGTATCCACTTAAATGCTTTTAAATGGGACAGATTACCTTTCTCAAATCCTGGTGTGATTGTGTCAGGTGGATAGATGACTGAAACTCGAATATTGTAGCAAAGGACTTCCTGCTGTAAAGCCTCCGCAGTTCCTCGAAGACCAAACTTGCTTGCAGAATAAGCTGTATAGCCATATAAACCCACCTGCATTAAAGTGAGTGATTAAAGGTTATTATTTTTTTGGATAACCATGTAATAGTGTCTAAAACAATGAATCAAAAATGCTCAGTTTACACCTTTTATGTGACGACAGGTAAATAATACTTATAAGTTTCATACAGTTTCATATGCTTCCAATGCTTCTATAATCTATTTCACAGCTGAATTAGCTTACCCAATTGATCCAGTATGTCACTGTGCCCTACGTGCCTTCTTTGTGCACAATCACAGTAATACTTTTTGTAGAGAAACACAAACTTGCATTAAACTATAGGCTTCATAAGAGTACCATGGAATGTATGCTCATCCTATTTATTACTGGCGTTAAAATTGGGACTACACATCAGCAAGACTACCTATACCTAGACTTGAAATCTCATACTTGAACAAAACTCAGGACTTTTGTCTCATTTTAGGCTGGATTTTTGGATCAAAAGTTACAGTTGCAAGATGGATGTGATCAGGCACATTTGGAGTTCAATATGTACAATTCCATCGGATTTTTTGCCTCTAGTTTTCATGTATTTATATTTGGCTTAGTCACTTCAGCTAGGCACTCATGTACTCACTGTTGATCAAGGTCTACGTATAACTGATTTGGTATCAACCCTCTCTCTCAACTTGGTCTTCCTTCCCTATGTATGTGCATGGGGGTTCAACCTGCATCCACTCAAGACTTGCAGATTTGTGATCCCTGCCATGTGGGCGACGGGTTAGATCAAAGGGCAACGGGTTAGATCAAAGTACTGTAAGCAACTATCCCCACTAGAATATTGTCCCAAACCAACATCATCCATCGAACTACCAACTATGTCAAAATCCTCTACAATACTCCTTTGGAAAAATCGCCTACATGTGGCTCATCCGTGATATCTTTTGAGAATTCATGAAATGGTGGATTGAACTTGCATAAGGTTTCATGCGGAACAAGTGAGAGTTAAAAAATCAAGAGCTACAAGCAAATTAAATAACCATCAAAATAATTTTGAGCTTGAACCCTTCAGCCTAAACCCATGTGGTGGATGAATGATGGCATGCATTCTCTAAAGATTGTCAAGCCAAAGACACACGGAGAGATCCCCATGATTAACCCTTGTTCTCTCCGTTTTCAACATCTACTATCAGTCCCTGCACATGCCTCCACATCGCTGCACTTTGACATGGTATAACAGCAGTGTTAGGGGCTGATTATGTATGGAGAGACTTGAAGAGGAAGATTCGGCATGACACAAAGGCCGTGTTTTCAGCATTTGGGTGCAAGCAAGAGTGTTGCGCATCAACACACGACTAGAGTGAGCGAAGCTACGTGCAACCAGAGACTTGTTTGCTGTTTTTTGTGTAGGAACAATTGTCAAGGCGTAAAAGAAGCTATGTTTTGAGCTAAAGCATCATGTAAAGAAATAGGTTCCTCATTGCACACAATAGCTACAAGTACCTATGCAACCAAGTTACCCTGTGCATGGCAAGTGGCTGCTCTAGTCCTATCAGGAAGCGTAACGGACTGTTTGCTGTCCCATAATCTATCCAACATCCATCTAGGGACTGTTTTAGGTACCTGAATAGCAGCCCTCTCATCGGCCACTTCATCATTAGCAATGCCCTAATCAATGGGCTGAAAATTAGGCTATTGTTCAGCATGTAAACCCTCAATAGGTTGCTGAAATTGACCAAAATCGGGTGCTGAAATTGACCAAAATAGGTTGCTCAAATTGACCAAAATCGGGTGTACTGTGCTGAAACAATGGTAGCAAACTGTTAAACGTATCCATTGTTGGAAATGGAGGAAGAGAGAGAGCGAGTAAGAAAGTGAAGACAAGGCAAAGAGCAAGGGTCGTAATTCTACACTCAAAAGATGCAAGTACTTGAATGATAGAATGAAAGTATAATAGGTCTTAAGTAAGGCAGGCTATCCGTAACTCTAACTGGAGTTAATTTAACTTTAGACTCTTGTGTCACTACTTTTAAAGTTCTAAACACACTATACTTTGACACTTTAATAAGTGTCTACACCACACAACTTACATGGGGCACTCCCCAAAATTGGCAAATTCTAACATCCCCTTGCAATGCCAATGCAATGAGATACAAGGATCATCAATCACCAAAGGGTAACAAGTTCAAGGACTTGTGGAAATCCTGAATCTTTTGACATGATAAAGCCATGGTGATTATATTTGCAACATGTTCCTATGTGTCTATACTTTGACACTTTAATAAGTGTCTACACCACACAACTTACATGGGGCACCCCCCCAAATTGGCAAATTCTAACATCCCCTTGCAATGCCAATGCGATGAGATACAAGGATCATCAATCACCAAAGGGTAACAAGTTCAAGGACTTGTGAAAATCCTCAATCTTCTGACGTGATAAAGCCATGGTGATTATATTTGCAACATGTTCCTATGTGGAAA
Organism: Lygodium microphyllum; assembly: GCF_053477565.2. NCBI lineage: Eukaryota > Viridiplantae > Streptophyta > Polypodiopsida > Schizaeales > Lygodiaceae > Lygodium > Lygodium microphyllum. The sequence goes on from NC_141157.1 coordinate 49,589,691, forward strand.
CATACATCAAGCTAATCTCTCCTGCATAAGATCTCTCTATGACATGATGGTAGTGAATTTCAATGTGTTTCATGCAAGCATGAAACACAAGATTTCATGCTACTGCAATAGTACTAATTGTCCAAGAGAATGGGTATAGAATCCTTCAACAAAACCTACAGATCAACTAGCAATCTACGCAACCATACACATTCAATTATTGCTATAAAGGCTGCCCTATACTCAGCCTCACGAGATGAGATAACCACTATAGATTTCTCTTACTAAGCCATAAAATACATGGACAGTCCAAAAAGAAAAAATATCCACTAGTAGACTGTCAAGTGTTTAAGTCTCTAGCCCAATCTGAATCGCTATAAGTGTGTAGCTGCAAGTCTCTTCCCCCCCTCCCTCCCCACCTCTCCGGCCACATAGGGGCAATGCTTGCTCACCTAAGATACTACAAACTGTATGTCAAACGTATGTTGCAAAAATAAATAAGACAACCAACAACCTATGTGTAGATTGCAACATCATGCATCTCACTACCATCATGCATGGACAGTTTCATCCCTAGCTCCATCAAAGTGCTCATATGTTGGACTAAGAGGGGCACAACTAAGAGAGATGGAGATCGAGCAAGAGTGAGCGTGTGTGACGGCTAAAGAGAGTGTGAGCAGAGTGAAAGTACGAGTCGATTAGAGTGTACTAACAATATGTGTTGGTACACAAAGAATAAAATGTATTTATACTTAGGAAACGTAAAGGGTATGTTCACATGTACAATGTGCGTGTACTATACACGGAGGTTACCGGGCCTTTATCCCAACAACCTTCCACTTAAAGGTCCGATATAAACCTCTAGCTAACCAACTCCCACTATTCGAATGCAATGCTTGTGCTAAGCTTTGCTTAGACTTTTAGTGAGAACATCTGTAGGATTATCTTGTGTTTTAATCTTGGTCAATGGGATTTGACCATCTTCCAGAATCTGTCTGATAAAGTGATATCGCACATCCATATGCTTTGTGCGTGAATGATACATGGTATTCTTAGCCAGATACACAGCACGCTGGCTATCACATCCCAAAACTGCAATACCCATAGACATGCCAAGATCATCTGCAAGTCTGCTCAACCATATAGCTTCCTTAGAAGCCTCAGTAGCTAATATGTATTCAGCTTCAGTGATACTCGGTGCAACAATGTTCTGCAACCTTGAACACCAAGAAACAGCTCCACCAGCTACTGTAAAGACATACCCGTTGGTGGACCTACAAGTGTCCAAGTCACCTGCCATGTCTGCATCACAATAACCCTGCAAACTAAGTGTACCCTGCCCAAAGCAAATACTTTTTCTCTGTGTACCCTTAAGATATCGAAGAATACACTTGACAGCCTCCCAATGTGCTTTGCTAGGATTTGACATAAACCTGCTAACAACTCCCACTGCATGAGTAATGTCTGGACGAGTAGCACCCATAGCATACATAAGAGAGCCACAAGCTGATGCATAAGAAACACCCTTCATAGCATTTGCTTCCACGTCATCTTTCGGGCTGTTGGCTTTGCTAAGCTTGAGATAAGGAGGTAAGGGTATCCCAAAAGGCTTAGCTTCAACCATGTTAAATCTGTCCAGTACCTTTCCAATGTACTTTTCTTGAGATAAAGACAGCAATTTCTGCATTCTATCTCTATGAATCCTCATGCCCAAAATATGCTCTGCATTCCCCAAATCTTTCATGGAGAAAGCTGATTTCCGATGATTTTTGAGAGCATCCAAGATAGTCTTTCTTTTCCTAGCTAGTAACATATCATCCACATACAAAACAAGTATTATGGGGCTGCCATCTGTATCCTTTTCATGTACAAGCAATAATTTGCATGGCTGCGTGTAAACTCATGAGATAGCATAAAAATGTCAAACTTTTTGTACCACTGCCCTGGTGCTTGCTTTAACCCATATAGGCTGTGTTTTAGTTTACACACCATCTGCTCTTTTCCAGGAACTACAAAGCCCTCAGGCTATTTCATGTAGATTTTCTCATCGATGTCACCATGCAAGAAAGCTATTTTTACATCCATTTGATACAGCTCTAAATCCAAAACAGTAGTAAGAGCAAAAAGCACACATAAAGTGGTCATCTTCACAACACATGAGAAGACCTCTTGGAAGTCAATCCCTTCCTTTTGTGCATACCCTTTGGCAACTAGCCTTGCCTTGTACTTGGGTTTCCTGTCAACTATCTTGACTTTGTACACCCATTTGTTTGGAAGTGGCTTCCTTCCCTTCGATAGTGACACAAGATCCCAATTATCAATTACATATAGAGATTTAATCTCTTCATGCATAGCTAGCTCCCAGATACTGCTGAACTCACATGACTTGGCCTCTTTGTATGTAAGAGGCTCACCCTCGTCACTAAGCATCACATAATGTAAGGAGGGGTCACACCTATGTGATTGCCTTATTACGCGTGTAGACTTGCGTACCTAATGATCAACATTTTCAGGAATTGGGTCCACATCTAGAGGTATATTATTTTCAGCATTTATTGGCTGCTGTAAGCCATTTTCAACATGTTGTTCATGCTGTACAACACCTTCATTTTCATTTCCAGCACTTGCATTTTCATAATCACAAGTCTATCTTGCTATCCATGACCTCCTTGTGCTTCTACTTGGTATCCATCATCATCTAGTTCAAAAATAACCGGCTAATCATCAGTTTCAGTCTGTGATACACCACCATGATGCCCATTTTCTGAAGTAATGGGTGGCTGCAAACTCTGAAACTTCACATTTTTCATATCTTCATTAGAGGCTAAAGCGCCTTTCAACAATTATGCCTCATTAAACACAATATTACGACTATGAATAATTTTCTTAGACTGAGGTAACCACACTTTGTAGCCAAATTCACCCTCATTACCATAGCCCATGAAAATGCCTTTGGTGGATTTTGGGTCGAGTTTGTTCCTCAGCTCATCCCTAATATGTACAAAAGCATCAAACCCAAATATGCGTAAATGGTCATATAAGGCCAATTTGCCAGACCAAACCTCCTCAGGGATGCCATTATTTAAGGATCTATTTGGAGAGTGGTTGCAAATGTGAACCGCGGTTTTGAGTGCCTCTCCCCAAAATGCAAGAAGGGAGATTAGCAGTGGACAGCATGCACCGCACTCTTTCACATAAAGTCTTGTTATATCTTTCCACCACCACATTTGAAGAAGGATTGTAAGGGATTGTAAGCTCCCTCTTAATACCATGCAAGTCACAAAAGGACTTAATTCAATCAATGTGAACTCACCCCCATTATCAGTTCTCAAGGATTTCAGCTTTCTACCTGTCTGAGTGGTCACAAATGCATAAAAAGTTTTAAAAACAGCAAACACTTCACTTTTCTTTTTCAACAAGTACATCCGAATCTTCTTGGAACAGTTGTCTATAAAGAAGACAAAATATGCAGCACCACCCAACGATTTCACGAGCATACTATATACATCAAAATGCACTACATACAAGACATTGGACTTACGAGAGACACCAGAGTAAAAGGAATTTTTAATTTGCTTTCCAAACTGACACTCCTTATAAAAGTCATGTTTAGAGCCTTTTCCATGAACCCTCTTCAAAGAGGCAAGGACATCAAGTCCTTTTTGGCTCATATGGCCTAATCTCTTATGCCATAACTCCAAGTGGCTGCAAATTTCAGCAACTATAAGAAACTTGTCATTTAAGGCTTTGCAATGCAAACAATACAAAGTGCTCTTCTTGGTTCCTTTTGCAATCAGCATGGACCCCTTTTTCACTTTCCACCAACCACCACCAAACAGTGTGGTGTAGCCATGCAAGTCAAGCTAACCAACAGATAGTAAACTCTTTTTAATGCCAGCTAACATCTTTTAGCACAAGCTCTTAACCATTGTCTAAAGACAAGTGTACTGTGTTAATCCCATCAATACTGCAAGCATGGTTATTTCCAAGATACACCTTTCCATAAATGCCTGCATTGAACATACCAAAACACTCCAAGCAAGGAGTCACATGGAAAGAGGCACCAAAGTCTACAATCCAAATCTGAGTGACACCATCATCAACTCACAAGAGTACATCAATCCATCAACATGAAAAGAGGCACCAAAGTCTACAATCCAAGTCTGAGTGACACCATCATCAACTCACAAGAGTACATCAATCCATCAACCTTGGTAATCTGCATATCCTGCAAGTGCATACAAGGGCATCACAATCAGCTACGCATAATACCATATAATTGGTCAATGATTTTGTGATCAAATTATTAAAGGCATTTCTATGTGTTTCAAGTCTTCATATCTCTAGATGCTAAGTGTTGATTGTGTGTGTGTGTGTGTGTGTGTGACCTCTCTCTCTCTCTCTCTCTCTCTCTCTCTCTCTCTCTCTCTCTCTCTCTCTCTCTCTCTCTCTCTCTCATATATATATATATATATATGTGTGTGTGTGTGTGTGTGTGTCATTCCCTCAGTTCCTGTTCCCTAACTTTGGGCGTTTCCCCTGTTCCAAGGGGTTCCGTTCCCCATTCCTGGTAACTATGTTAGCAAATCTTTTGGGTCTCTCCAAGATTGTATCTAATGGAAGGATCCCTAAATCTTGCATAGTACGCTAGTCCCAATAAGGTAACGCATCCACAGAAGGGGGCCCAAGAGTCAAAGACTCTATTGGCAAGTCAAGAGTGAGTAAAAGACCAAGCTCAAACAGCACAATCTCAAAAAGTGCAAGCTGAGAGATAGGCTCAAAGGAATTGGTCGATACAGTGGACTACACAATGTCCCTCTCATCAAAGACAACATCTCTTGTAATGATACAGCTTGTATTATGTATATTCACGTTTCGGCATTGTCTTCTTGTTCTCGACATCAACATCCCTTCCATATTGTACTTAGCCTTTGCATCGCATAATCATCATCATCTTTGTAAAAATATGCTTGGGCAAGTGAAAATTTTCCCCCACAAGGGACACTATCCAAGTGGCACCTTATTGCATGAGCATTCTTATTTGCATCATGTAGCATTACTCTATGCATCTCATTGCGCACAGCACCCATAAGCACCTTGCTCACTTCAAATCCTGAGTAGTCTCCACCTATGGTTTAGTCACCTACATACCTCTTCACCATTACTTCATTATCAACACCCTTGTGGGCGGTTGAATAGTTTCCCTATTGACAAGCATGTGAGCTAACCATTCCTTTTCCATTGGACACATACTAAAGAAAATTTGACGATTTTTAAAAAAATCAAAAGAAAAGAAGAATAAAAGTCCATAAAAAATACTTGGGCTCCTAAGGAAAGAAAACTATCACTTCTATAGTCTTGGTAGATTCTTGGGCAGCCGACGAGCACCCATTGACTAATCCCCTTGCTACTTTGGGATGGGAACTCTCGGGGTAAAATAGAGGTACTTTCTAATTGCCTCTGTAGCCTTGGTAGGCCATTAGGCAGCTGATGTGCATCCTTTGTCCAATGCCCTAGCTACTTTGAGACCAAGCTAAGCTTTGCAGTCCCTCTTGGCTAGAGTTTTTGAGTTGAGAGGGGATGTTAGGCAACAAATGATTATTCCATGCATGAGGCAATGTGGTTGGATGATCTTGATTCAAGTTGACCTTTGAAAACAACCGCACCGCTAATGGGGGAAATATAATGAACCTAGGCACCGCTCACATTAAGGTCGTCATTAATCCACCAACACAAGGGATGGGTAGCATGGTCACCTAGCAAGCAAACAATAGAAGTGTTGATGTTAGCAATTGCCATATGGCAAACTGGTCAACAGCAATCTACTAGCAAGGCAAACATGTGGCGATGCAGCAAGTTGAACTAATGCTAGGCAAATACCATCTTCCCTTTGTTAAAAGACAGGCATAGGAACCCACTATAAGCAAGGAAGTATAAGGGCAGATGAGTGTGAATAGTTCTAAGGGCAGGGAAAACCCTAACCCTAGCTTGGCAAAGGCTATATAAACATCCTATGGGTCACTATCATATGTGGGAGAGTGTACCCAAGTTGTACTCTAAGCAACTTAGTAAGCAAGATTTTGTTCTTGTACTTTGAGCTCGCTTCTCCCTCTTGTGCACACATTCCAATGCTGCAACTCTGATTTCCAACATGGTATCAGAGCCTCCTCTGATCCCCTCAGCTTCCTATACCCTCAGCTACCACTAAGTGCACATGAGCTATCATCTCCTTCATCTTATCCTTCTTTTCTCCATAGTTGCCTGCAACCTACCTCCATTAGAGGACTTGGGGAGGACAAAGGAGGCCATATCAGCTCTTGGTTCCTTCTGAGGAACTCTTCCACATCTCAAGGCGCAGCTGCCTATCACCATAGACCGTGGAATAAGACGCGCAAAAGGATGGCATTACGTTCTAAGTCAGAACGGCACAGTTCTGGGCAGGCGACTACCTCATGTTGAAACACGGGTTGTAGGAGGTGCATTAATGGTGGCTACCATAGGGCTTTTTTAGCCCCCCTAGTGGGCCATCTACCCCTAAGAGGGCTCTGAGAAATTCAACCTCTGTTGGCTGCTACAAGCCAAACCCTAACTATGTGTTTTGTGGTAGCCATAGCCAGCAAGCTCTAAGCTTGACATTTTGTCATTTTTTCACTCTGAGCTTCATTAACAGTGATTCTAATCACTGAAGCATAATCTCTGAAGCTTATTCCAGATTCAAAAGCTCTTGGACATGCTCAATGGACATTGGGAAGCCGACTTCCAACCGGGTTCCATTCAAGTACTTCACTAAGCTTGACATTAGTGTTTCTAAACACTAATCATGAATCATCTAATCATTTGCTTGCTAGGCATTCACTAAAATCTAGTGAGTTTTTTTATTTCTCTTCGTATATTGTTGTAAGGTTATGTGTACAATTATAAACACATAGACCATCATACACTAGAAGTGTATTGCCTACCGTGAGTGACTTTGTTTCAAGTACATTGGTCAATGAAATCAAAAGGATTGAGTGTCATTGTACTCTCCTCGGAATCATCAACAACAAGCATTGAGATCATAGACCAACCTTGTTCAACCCAAGCTTCATCTACTAAGCCATACCACAAGAAGGAGCCTTAAGTCCAGTCTAGGTTTGCTTCATTAAAACCTAAAAAGACTATTAAACCTCGGAAGAAGTTTGCACATAAGAAATGACCACCACAGTCATACTTTGAAATATTACATTTATATGATTTTCAGTCTTTCTCTTCATTACAACTTTGATTTCAAATTGTCTAATTTGCTTCCGCATTCAGTGGAAAATTTGTAAGGGACTAAACACTGCCCTTGTCCTAACAAGTGGTAAGACCTTTCCAATGACCACAACATATGCTGATGTCCATCCTCAAATTCGAAAGTTTGATGGCAAAGATTTCCACCCATGGCAGGTACTTATAAAATACAAAATGATGGAGAGAAGGTATTGGCCTCTCATTCAAGGCAGTAGAGCTGTAAACTCTGCAAATCTAGTTGATATAGAGGATGACCAATGTGCTCAAGCAATTATAATGTTACGCTTAGATAAATCCCTGATTCATCATGTTGATCAACTAAACATTGCGAAAGAAATATGGGATGAGCTTGAAAAGCTCTATGGAGCCACTAGTAAAAATACTAAAATCTTCCTTAAAATTGAATTCTTTAGCTTGGAATATCGATCAGGAGAAGATTTGGGAAAATTCATCTCCCATATGAAGGGACTTATGGCACAGCTTGCCTCTGTACAAGCTCCAATACATGAAGAAGATGCTATTGCTATTCTCCTAAAAGCTGTAAAACAGGTGTTTCCTACTCTTGTAACCACTCTCACTAACATTCGAGATCCTATATTGGCAAGTACCATTCAATCCTGTTTGGATGAAGAAAAGAGGAACCACAAAGAAAGCAGCAACAGTCAAGCAACTTCAACTTCCCGTGATCAAGTATTGGTACATACAGCTCTCACTAGATGTTCTTTCTGTAAGAAAAAATGACATCTTGTAAACAACTGCTGGAAGAAGTATCCTGAGAAGATGAAATGTAACAAATGCAAGAAGACAGGGTATATCACTAGTAAATGTCCCAACACTCCTAATATACCCAAAGAATTGGCGGCCAACTATGCCTCCAATCCATCTGAAGATCGACTGTTTTGACTCTTTAAATCATATACCTAAAACAACCTTGTAAGCCTGATTTATAAAGACATCCCAAGAAGGGGGGGAACCTCTTACATGCTTTGTAATCCAATGCCACCTTGGCATTGAGGGGGGGTGTTAGAAGACAGACATAGGAACCCATTATAAGCAAGGGAGTATAAGGACAGATGAGTGTGAATAGCCCTAGGGGCAAGGAAAACCCTAACCCTAGCTTGGCAAAGGCTATATAAACAGCCTATAGGTCACTATCATGTGTAGAAGAGTATATCCAAGTTGTATTCTAAGCAACTTAGTAAGCAAGATTTTGTTCTTGTACTTTGAGCTCTCTTCTCCCTCTTGTGCACACATTCCAATGCTACAACTCTGATTTCCAACACCCTTGGCCAACACCAATCCGCTAGCAAGGCAAGCGTGTGACAATGTGACAAGTTGAACTAATGTTGGACAAGTATCATCTTCCCATGGCAAAGTCACAAAAAACTATTGTTTTCTAGCCTTTTCACTCAAAAACTCCATTTCCTATGAGTTTTCATCGTCATTTCCATTTCCCTGTTTTGTAATATTTGGCCCAAGTGTCATGCACAAGTTTCCATCGCTCAGTTTCTCACTACCTTTGGAAGTTATGTTAGTTGCTTCTCAAAGTTTTCAGCTTTGCATCATGAAGAGTGAACAAGTATACATGTTTCACAATTTTCAATCATTTTCTAGTTATTTCCTTTTCCTATTCTTTAGCCATTTCCATTGTGGTAGACTCCGCCATTGCCAATTGTTGTTTTGATTGCATGCGACTATGGCCCAACGGCCCATTTAAGGCAAAACACTACACAATCATAATGATCTTACTCTATTGACCAATGCCTTCTTTGGTAATCATCATCAACCACCATTAACAAAAATGCAAAGCCGAATGGCAAGCACATGGATCAAGGTGCACAAGCATGAGTGTTCATGACATTAGTTTTGTTGTCAGGTCTTTCCCTGTTGCTTTGTCATCTTGAGATGAGGTTGCCACTTAGGCAAGGCTTTCCCAATAGACCACTTCCAATAGGGTGACTAAGGCTATTTGGAGGCAATTTTCTTCGTCGTGAGCAATAAAGAAACCCTGCTTAAAATCAATTGGTGAAATATCAAAGTAGCACATAGCTGAATCAAGTTCTGTGAATGATTGCCATTGCAAATGATAGCAAATACTGCGAATGGATCTCCATCATATATATCCAGGCTTATCCAAGGTTCTAACAACTATAGCACAGGACAAGCATATGAAAATACATGGATCTAGGACATGGCTATGGAGATTGAAAGAGGAAGAGTGAGCTCATGAGGACATAGACATTAAGATTGACTTTCACACAAGTGCATTAGGTTCCAAGATTAAGACTTGGACTCATAAACAAAGTCTTGTGTGTTGATAATGACACAAATACTTTGTTGGAAGGACAAAAGTACTATGACATTGCATTAAAAAAGAGAGCAAGTATGATACTTTATAGGGATAGATTGGGCTACACTTTCTACCACTGAGCATATGGGATTTTGCATCCTGAGCCCACACTCCTTCGTACAAAGCAGCTAAGCTGGGTGTGATTGCCAATATCTCAACAAAGCATACATTTTTCACTCCAACGTAATTGTGTGTATGAATTTGAGGGACCTCGAAGGCAAATCATGCAACAATTACTATTAAACAGTCATTGAACAAGCGGGTACAGACTGGTGAAACTGGGAAACGGTCAATGAACAAGGGACATGTTCAATAAAAACAAAGCCTACACTGCTTCTCAAGACAACAAGGAAGTAAGGTCCAGAGACAATATGTAAAATTGTGATGTACCTGACCGGCCTGTGAAGACACGAGGGCAATGCAGGCAGGATAAGGATCTTCTGTTCGGTGCTTTAGAAGAGGCAGCAAAGCTTTGACAACATGCAAGGTACCTCTCAGATTGGTATCCAACACATGGTTCAAATCATCTACGGAGGAATCTTCCAGGGATTTGGGAACGGACACGCCATGGCTGCAGATCAAGATGTCAAGAGGCCCAATCTTGTCGGCGGTGGCCTTGAGGCTGTCGAAATTCTTCACATCCGCGCTGTAGACGCTCACTTGTTTGCCTGTATCCTTCTCTAGGGAGCGCTTCGCGTCCTGTAGGCGAGCGAGATCGCGAGCCATGATGGACACAGAGGCGCCTTCGAGGAGGGCGAGTTTGGCGAGCTCGAGGCCGATGCCGCTGGATCCACCTGTGATGAGGACATGGCGGCTGCGGAAGGGGATGCGCGTAGGGCGAGGATAGCACACGAAGGAGACGACGGTGAAGAGAGCTGCAAGCACTGCCAGAAGCACCAGCGAGGCTACAAGGAACACCATGGCCGATCGGTATGATAACTGCGGCAACTTTAATGTATAGATAGAGTGGGGCTCAGTGGGCTAATACCTCCATCCTCGAATCAACCCGGTTTCACCAGCTATATGAGAGGGGCAGCCCCAATTTGACCCACGGAGTCCAAATCATCAAGCTGCCATCTGCATGGAGCACTAGGGTAAAGGGGCCAATAAAGTAGCGCCATGGCCGATCGGTATGATAACTGTGGCAACTTTAATGTATAGATAGAGTGGGGCTCAGTGAGCTAATACCTCCATCCTCGAATCAACTCGGCTTCACCAACTATATGAGAGGGGCAACCCCAATTGACCCACGGAGTCCAAATCATCAAGCTTCATCTACATGGAGCAGTAGGGTAAAGGGGCCAATAAAGTAGCACCTTCCAAAAGGAAAATACACCCCACCCCAATTGAGTGATAATTTTACAAGAAAGATATGTCTTTTTTAGTCACTTAACAATATAATATGAATTTTTTAAAATTACAGATGAGCTTAACTTAAATCACTTAAGTCAAACAATTGAGCCATGTAAATTTTTTTATATTTTAAATTTTATAAAACCTAAAGCAATGCATCCTCGAGTGTTACTCGATTGGCCCCTCACTACCCCTCTTTTATGAACCTTTCGTTTGTAACTAAGGCTAGTTGATAAAAATATCAAATATCGTAATATAGAACTATTTAGAGTCTCACTCGATTGGCCCCTCACTGCCCTCTACAATGCAGGTGCGGCTTGTTTTCGAGCACCTTCTATAGATATGCATTGTAGAGGGCTAAAAATACAACCCTTTAGAACAAGCCGCACCTGCTGTTGCACACCTTGTGGAGGGATGTCCTTCCAATATTCTTGTCAAAAGGTAAAGAAACATCCTATATTTCTCCTTGCATTTGATGCATGTGGATTCGATCCTCACCTACTAGCAAGTCCAGATTTCTATAGTGACCCTTGCTTGAGTCAATCTCCAATATCCATGTTCATGGAAAGTTGTTGTTAGTGCACTCCAAAACTAAGATACCTCAGTTACTCAAGGAAGTCGTGTAAAAAGGGCTACCAGCTATTGGTTGATCATCATTCTCTCATTATGACTTCCAAGCTCCTCTCCTCATCATGTGAATGGCCAAGGGGATCCATGGAACTAGGCTTATGTACTGACTATAATAATGACTTCATAGTAGTGGACCCTCCCACACCAACTCACTTAACATGAAATAAGGCTCATTCAATGTGCAGGTCCAAAAGACTTACTAAAGTTGTTGTCTTTGTCATATTTATCAATACATGGGTAAGTTTCAATCACAATACTCTCTCAAAAGAGGGTACTATGTTTGTTAAAACTAGTCTTATTTAGTTGTTTTTTATCTTTTATTTGTTAGAAGCAATTGTCTTGAGCCTTTTTTTTTTTTGCAAGTGTGTTTTTTGCTTCTTTTATCTGCATTATTGTCTACGTAAATTTGTTCCGAGCTTCAAAGACAAGGGAGACAAGTTACTATGTTAGAACATAATGCAATGTAGTAGATGAACTCGAAATGACACTAACCTTGTTTTAGGCCGTTCTTATCGAAATAACATTGAAGATGTCATCATTAAAAAACAATGACTATAGTGTTTGTAATAATGTACTTATAGAAGAGATGTTGAGTTAAGGAAAATGGATAATAGGTGTAGAAATGGTGCAAAGTCAAGCACTGCTTATATCTTTTTTCTTATTATGTCCACTAGGTTGGACCTTCTTAGTATAGTCTTTTGGAGGACCATATTGAGGAGTTAGTCAAGTAGACATGTTCCATTGCATATATTCAATTATTTGCATCTCAAAGTCCTTGTTGTCTTGCACGAGGTTTTGTATTTGTTGGCGCATGACGAAGTAAGAGTCAATCATATTCTCCATTGACAATAACTCCATCTCTAATCATCAATTGGTGCAACAAGACACTTTAAAAGAAGGCTTTTATGTGTTGACCCAGATGATAATCAATGCATCACATAAGCTTATTTCATAGTGAAATGTTGTTTCCAAGCATGCTAGTGAGTGGGCCTAGATTGTTAGTGTGGCCAAGCTTGTCTACAATATAACATCCCTTGCACTTGTAGAACATATTTTTCTTGAGAGTAACAATCCTTGTGCATTACAAACCAACAGGGGAGCATGAAGACTACCTCAACTCAAGTGTACCAAGGATTCAAGATAATGGGAAACCTTGCTTTTCATAATGATGGATATTGGGAGGCAATCCAAAGAAACTCCATTGTTAAGATTTGGTTTTTCAATAATGTTGCATTAATGACCTTTAGCTTGGCAATGTCTAGGTCTTGTAACATCCTCCATGCAAATGTTTAAATGGTCCATTGACTCGACCTTCATTATATACTTTAGAAGATAGTGCAAGAAGAATGGGTTGGTCACTCCTTGGATGTTCATTTGTGTGCCCTACTGTAAGAGAAGCATGAAGTGGTACCACACAACATTTTGATCCTCGTAGCCTAGCTAATGCTACAATGATTTGAGTGGCATGGATGGGATTTGCTTAAAGCTAAGTCTAATGTGAAAACATGCATTTGCATTGTGTTGTGCTATGATGGCTACAACAAGCACCGTAGAGCTTGCGAATGACGAGTTCTTGAAGCTTGTCAACTTGCATGTCAATGCTTATAGTCATGTGGACACCAATGTCATTTGTTGTCACTCAACATTCTCCTTATTCACCCATACTATAACATGGACATGCAAGGACCCTTTGTCCTAGATATCATAGCACGTGAGGTGATGCTACACTTATGAAAGAACTTTCTTGCCTTGGAGTACATCAATGTCGAAGAACAGGTAGAAATAGATGTGCAATTTGCAACACAAGGTAGCCATTTTAGATATAATGAGGGTCGAATTCCTTCACAATTGATTGTTTGTACCTTGATCCACTTGGTTTTCTAATACCTTGTCTATGTGAACATCATGAAGTGTCCAATAAACCCCATGCATCCACCACATTAATCAATTCTTTCAAGACCTAGTGATGCCACAACGATATGCTTGGCCATAATACTTCTATTTATATTGGATGTCATTCCTTATCAAGTATTTGCTTGTAGCATTCATGTTTGCTCTCTTGTAGCTGTTGATGTCATGTTTGAGCATTGCAATGTTAGTGTTATTTGTGATCATAAAGTCTTACTTCAGTTGATATGATAATAAGGGGTGTGGTTTATATAGTGTGTACAATGAGAACTATGTGGATATTCACAACTTGATGTAGCCAATAAAGAACTAATGTCCATCTGTAATAGCCAAATGAAAGATGGTATAATTTTGGATCAAATACTAGCTTGCTTATCCATTGTGCCTAAATCTTGCTATATGATTCTCCAATAGAAGAATGTCTTGAGCTAGATGGAGTAGAACTCATAGGTGTCTTCTGAGTTATAAACATGATGCTTTGTTGACTTAGGTATATTATGAAGGATTGAATGGTCATTATGTGCCTTTGCCTTGCTTTTGAGATTTAACATCATATGCTTTGTTGCGTCAACGTATTATTTCTACAAGAGGCCCTTCAAGCAAAACACACACCCATGCCAGTCATGACTTTGCTTTGTCATTGTCATATACCTCTTCGAAATCAAATTGGCCTACAAGTTGTAAGTGAGAACATCTATAATTTTTGGATGCAACTCATTGCTCACTTGTGATGTTCGCCTAGCCACCATTGAAGATAACAAGCTTTGAATGAAATCAAGCATGTGAATAACAACATTTGCTACACAATCACCTTCATTGATGTATGATTGCATGCACTTCATCTAGCTTGCACATTGGACCATTGTACAACATTAAATAATAGCACAAAAGAAAGAGTTGCATGAGAGAAGTCCTTTTGCGTGAATATTCTTTATAAGAAAGGGTACACATAACAAATTTAGGACAAATCTCAATATTGTGGTTGAGTTTCTAAGCTTGGATAATCCAACTTCTTAACATCCATCAATGTTAAATGAGGACCTATCATGCATGCTTTGACACTCCTTAGGACCACTTATCACCCTAATAACAGTGAGTCCTTTTAGTAGGAGGTTTTGTTGGACATTCTCATGTTAACCTAAAAAGATATGGCTCCTCATTGTTTTAAAGAAAATTTGCTAATGTAAATTCAATTATACTACAATATATAGAAACTAGCATGTATTCAATGATGATATGGAAAGTTTTAATTGTTATGATGTTGAATGTTTCCATGCAATTGTGTAACATGATTGAGATACTAATTCAATGATAATTTTCTAACAAAATGGATCAACCTTTGATAAAGTTAGGTAAAGATAAGCAAAAACAATATATTGTTACATGACCACATGCCTTGACCCTACAAAAAGTAGGTCCTCAAAGTTTTAGAAATTGTAAACTTGAGATATAGTATTACATCATACATGAACACAATATTAGTGAGTTTGGGAATCTCCCAATTCCCATTTTTTGAATACTAAAAGGTGGCACCCGGATAACATGCCCATAAGTTTCTTAAAACCATATGATGTGACCTATCATTGGAAAGTGCTTGAAAAATAGAATCTATTGAGCTATAGAGTGCTTGATTTGGAGTTATAGTGTTCAAGTTATGGAAAATCCAAATATTTGACCACGTGTCCGAAACTTACGGAAAATTCCCATATTCCCTAATATGGTGTTCATGTGATGTGCTCATCTATAAAATGTGTGATGCAAAATGTATGGTGGAGAGATGGTACAAACCTCTTTTGTTGAGGTAAAAAACAAGCCATCCCTTTGTTACTCGATGTGCATGCCATTCTATGAAACACATCATAACAAGTAGTAATATATCACGAACTTAGCATTAGTGGTTTGGAGGAATCACACGCAAATCATGTCCTTGTTTTATAGACTAAGAAATACCTATGGAGCGATGATTGGGTTCTTCGCGAAAACTTTGAAGTCCCCAAGGTTATTAAAACACATAGAATATTATATCATCATCAATATTGATTACACAATTTATCAACATCAACTATAGCCACATGATCATCATTGCATTCAAATCATTATAAATGAGTTTCTTTTTGTAAGCAGAGCTGTAACATAAGCACAAAATTTATAATTATAAAACCTCCTTTTTTGAATGGAACCTTCAATATAAGAGACATCATCATATTTTGCATTAATCATTTCTTACTGTGGATCAAATTTAGGTAGAATGCTTACATGCATTAGGCACCACAATTGATTGGAAAGAAAGGAATCTCTTCATTGAATTATGGCTAATCTTACCTAGTACAAAATATATTGCCATGGTTCTTGATGATTGGCAAGCATTGACACAAGTTATCAATGCATGGATATGCAATCATGGTTAATACTAGAAGCATTATCATTGGTTGTTCATTTTGCAATGTTTGCTGAAACCCAAGGTGAGATGATTGACATTGCACATGATGACAAATTGATATAGCTTTGAGTGATGATGTGCTATAAGAATCAATTAACTCTCTCAACCTTTGTATTCATGATGAGAATCAAAGTTAGTGCCCAATGTCCATATATCACATATAGCAACCACATGCATATAGTAGTATTTTGATCACTCATATGCATAACAATATTCATGCAAAAGTAAAATTGAGGTTGGACCCTCTTTATTTGTATATCCAAATTTGGCATGTAACCATTCAATTGATCATGCATCCATTTGAGGCACAATTACATTAAGAATCTTAACTTATAAGGAAAGATTAGCAATAATGAGTGCTTCCAATTGTGCACAAGTGATTAGTCCAAACGCTTGCATTATAGAAATACACTATCACAACATAAAAGGCAACAAAATTGAGCTTTCTAATCACATGATGGGGTTTGTGCCCAGATTTACCTCAAACTCTCAACTAGGATCATGGTATCAAGTTTGGATAAGGTAATGGTACCACAACCAATGAATGCATTGAAGATGCAATTAAGTTTAGAAGTGAGTAAACTTTAACAGAGTCTAGTTGTGCTAGGTGCAAAAATTATGTTGATGTTGATGCTTTTGTATGCCCAACTATTCATGTTGATGCTAATGCTTTTGTTGCTTCCTATGTCCTGATAGATGGCTAATGCTTTTAACATAATTGATTTGTGCGTCTTGGTAGATGATTAATGCTTCTTAACATCATTGATTTTTACCATCCTTACAAATAACAATTTTTTGTTTAGTTCTTTTAATTTTTTATTGTTACATGGATGCCACATGGCTTATGATAAGCTTCAATTCACAAACTACTATGTTGACCAAGTAATCAGTATTTTATTGCATTGTGTAAGCCCATAGGAGAAATAGATCACTCTATACTCTAGTGTGTGTTCTCTTTCCATTGCCCAATTCTACTCATTCATCATTGGTGAAAGAGTGGTCAAAAGTAGAAGACATAAAGACACCCAATTTCATTGCATTATACAATAAAAAATCATTGTTTGCATAACACTCAGCTCATCGTTATTGCATTTTATTGCAACAAACGATACATACATCATTATTACAACAAGTGACGAGAAAGCAAAGGTGAGTCACTGCTTCTTAATTTATAGAACTTGCAATAAGAACTCCCCTAAACTTAGGTGTTTAGAACAGGATGAGAAACTACTCATAGTCATTAAAGACAATGCAAATTCAAAGTAGCATTACATACATCATTTTGTTTTTACCATATGCAAAGTAGACACATACACAAACGGGTATGAAAATATGTTTTGAGTATTTTTTGACACCTCAAGCTAAATTCTAGTCAAAATATGTAGATCATAGGAATGGAAAAAGAAATATTTTACCTTCAATTACAAGTTATAACATAAGAAAGCTTGAAACAAAATCTAAGAGAGAGATAAAGAGAGTAAGTTGGGAGAGAGAAAGGGGAATTGCTAAGTGTAGACAAGCTCAAAGTTTGCAACAACCACACATAACACAAGCAAAAACAAGTTTTGAACAAAAAGATCAAGCATCTTCTTTAAAGGAGTCAAATAGACAAGTATGGACAAGCCAAAATTACACTTTTAAAAGGTCCAATTATTTCTTTAAATGAAAAAGAAAAGGCTAAAATGTTTCTACCAAACATACTCCAAAACATAACATACATTTGCAAACATTTGCATTCTCAAGCAAACATGTCTATTAAAATGATTGAGAGGATTTTGACCAATATAGCAAATCATGGAGTACAAGGATCAGAGACATCTAATGTTGCAATAGTGCTACATAAATCATCATCACAAGGGGTCAATTATTGCACTATGTTGAGCGAGGAGTTCTCGATCCCTAAGGCCATGATCTTACTGTCCTCATCAATAATACATTTTTGTTATTATTACGCCCCCAAAGAGATGTTCATTGTGCGACACTTCAATCCCCCTTATGCTAGAGCACTTGATGCAAAATTTCTAAGGGTGAGATTGGGAGAGAAAATACCACATCAAACATATGGGCATGATGGCATCTTATTTAGAGTTATGCATGTTAATCATACTTTGATTGAGAGTTTGATTGTCTTCTCTTTGACGAACTCAAGTCTCATTGGTTAGTTTGGGATTTTGTAGACAACAATATATCTTTCCTTGTCTCCCGTTATTGTATCAACCATCATTGAAAGTGACTGTAGCCAAGAAAGCTCAAAAGAGATCATAGTAAGGTCTATCCAAGGTTTACGCAATCCTTAGGTGACAATGTTTCTACAAAGAGATTGGTGCAAATACCTTTGAAAGTACATGTGCCCATTTGAAACAATATCCTTAGAGGTAGTTGAGTTACTGGTGTAGAGTAGCCATAAAGCTTCAAAAAAGATCACACTAAGGTATATACGAGCCTCAAGCAACAAGGTTGTTAAAATAGCAAATGTGCAAGAATATTGTAATGAAAGTGTAGCAATTAGAGATTATCATCTCAAAAGTAGCCACCTTATGAGGGCTCCATAAAGTCCATCCAAGAAAAGTATCTAGCCTAAGCATTCAATTTCCAAGTTATAAAATTTAAAAAGCCAAAATACAAGTGAAGTCTAAGAGATAATGATACCCCATAAGGAGTTAATGATCTCAATTGAGTTATATTGTGATTCCAACTACTAGTAGAGACCCCATTTTTGCTAGCTATGGCAAGTAAAGTCTAGGTCTTGAAATTTTGACTCAAAAAACGCCTTAATTGAGCCCAAATATAATCAAGCATACTTAGAGTAAGCCATAAATCACCTCTACTATCTGTGCATAGCTCACATAATATCCTTAAACTTCTTAGAGAGTGACTATCAAATCAATTGGCTCAATAACATGAGAATATCCCATTGAAAAGGGCTAAAATGCTTGAATTCAACATGTTGTCTTAGGAGTGGCTTTATGAGAAGTCCTCCAAAATCCTCCATGAGTGGTCAATTTCACAAATGCCTATTTTGGATAGCCTAGACTATCCCTATTATGGCATTGTAAGTTCAAACCACCTAGATAGACCATATCCTATAGCTAGGATATAACCTTAAAATGATGTTTAGTGAATTTGTGACCCTTTTTTGGACATGCAAGACTCGCAAAGACCTATATGAGGAGATTGTCTTTTGAATCCTAATTGAGAAGCCATCTAAAATCTAAGTGGGCTACACTATGGAAGTACATGCTCATAATCTCAAACACCACTAATAGATCTATTAAGTGATTATAGGAGACTAAGTTCCAATCACATTAATTGGCTCCTATAGCCATGTTGAGATTGAAGAGACCTAGCTTGTGGAACTATCTCTAAAATTCACACAAAGAAGCCAAATCAAGTGTTGTCAAGTCCATAGCATAGCTAGATATACCTAATACTATCTCAAGTCAATAGACACCAAATGTGAATTCCACCAAGAGAATAGGACACAATCTTCTCATTACGTTGTGTGGATCTAAGGACCACTTTAGTAATTAGGAAATTGCGTGACTTATCTCATGGAAATATCCATAATTTCTTATCTTGGAATCCAATTGAGCCATTGTATAAAGCAAAACCTAGCCAATTGTGTCAATCACTACTCCAAGTAGTGCAACTTTAGTAGCAAGACCCAAATCTAGAGCCAAGATACTCCAACTTGTCTTGTTGACTAGAGCTAATATCTCCTCAACTTTGATCAAAGAGATTCAAACAATTGCATGGTGTTTTGTGGTTGATGTGTTGAATATTGGGGCTTTGAAAGTGAGGTGTGCAATTTCCCTCGATTGATCCATGCTTCAATGACTCAAGCATTTATGTCAAGAGATGTTAAAAGAGGAAGCATCTCTATCTACAACTTGAAGATTCTAGTGATCCTAGGCTAAGCTTGGTTAGGATGAAAAATTTGTGCTTGTAGAAGACTCTTATTGGCTCCATACATGCCTAAGAAACATCTTGGACACCTCTTATTAGAACATTGTAGCATGCGACTACTCAACTAAAATCCACTCATAGTTGCGAAGAAATGTGTTTCATACCTCCTATTTTAAAAACCCATGGTAGCTATGCTCACTGTAAGGGGTAGTGATATCTCATGCAAATCTTATAGTCATTGTAGCTATTCTAGTATCAAAGAGTGCATACAAGATCATAGGAGACTCATCAAACTTAGACAACACATTTACAATTGACAATAACTTGTTCCCATGTGCATCCTCAATGTCATAGAAGATTCATTGAATTCAAACATTGCACATAGAATTGACTCCAACCCTTGACACCTTATTCCTAGTAGCTAACAACATGCTACAGGGAGCTCTTAGTAATCCATTGTGTTTGTAGCTAGCTTGAGCTAAAAAATGCATTAGAAATTGATTAGCTCTTTAAAGTAGCCCTAGAGCATGCTAATTACTAAAATTTTTTGTAAAAGGTCACAGTCTTAGAGATTGTATGTGTCCCATAAGCCAAACCATGATTTGGGAGTATCCAATCATCTATAAATGAATAGGCTACCCACCATTTGCTATGGTTGGCCAAGGAACAACCCTAATGGTGGCCACATGAGTTGTAGAGACAAAGGTGTCATTCAAGCCCTATTCTTGGCCACATGAGCTGTACGGACAAAGGTGTCATTCAAGTCTACTCTTGGCCACTATGCAAATCCTTTGGCAACTAATCTTGCCTTATCTTTGTCCAATGTGCCATCGTTGAGATACTCGGTCTTCCATGGCATCTTAATCATGCTCTTGCTCTTCTCCTTCAATATGCCATTCTCTTGAGGTGCGTTGATGTTAGCAAACTCTTGATGAATACCTTGATCTACTCTTGGTCACTATACAAATCCTTTGGCAACTAATCTTGCCTTATCTTTGTCCAATGTGCCATCGTTGAGATACTTGGTCTTCCATGGCATCTTAATCATGCTCTTGCTCTTCTGCTTTAATATGCCATTCTCTTGAGGTGTGTTGATGCTAGCAAACTCTTGATGAATACCTTGATCTAAACATAATAAAGCAAATTCATTGTTACAAACCATGCAACCCAAAAAGAAGTAGAGGAAGACCAAGGAAGCCCAAGTTGGGAATGGAAGACGGTCGAGGTGAGAAAAGCATAAAAGAAGGCAAGCTCAGAAAGAGTGCACCGAGTATTCTAGCAAGGAAAGTGCCAGGTGCAATGCAATTTATTTTATAAAAGAGCACCATGTTCCCTCCTGTGCAAATTGTAAATGTAGAAATGCAAGAGCATAAGAACAGTCGGTCATGTAAAAAAGGGGATGGGTGCCCAAAGGGATGAGGGCATGTAAAAAAGTCAAAAAGTGAATAGAGAAGCTCATTCTTGATGTGTGGCTAAAGTGACTCTCTTCTTCTCTTCTTCCCTTCTTCTTGCTTGTGCTTGTGCTTGTGTATGAGAGAGGGAGTGTGAGAGTGTGAGAGTGTGAGGGAGCGAGTGAGGGTGAGAGACCATGGTGGAGAAGCCCTCCATCTTCTCCAATATTTTCTTTTCTCTTGTGCACATAGTTATGGAGGATGGAGCTTGAAGGTAAAGGGTTGACCTTGCTTGAGCTCCCATCTCGAATTGTGGAGCTATTGGAGTGCTTGAGGAAGGAGGCTATTCTATTGGGCATCAAGGTAAGATCACTATCGAGAGCACGCACGACTAGGTGAGAGATAGCCATTAGTTGCTCACTTGAAATGCTTGAAGCAATAAGTGGTCCGTGGGTCTTGGTGGTCGAGCGTGAGCTCCCACTTCATTTTGGTTTTGTTGTCAAGACAAACAGATTCAAGCTTGAGCACTTGTGCACTTCAAATCTCGAGTGTCAAAGTAGGGTTTCATTCTTGAATCTATACTTGATGTAGGGAGAAGATTTAGGAGTTTAATATTCAAAGCAAGTAATTATTTTGAGTTTTTAATGAGTAGGTAAGTAGGTTAATTCATTTCAGTACTTGAGTTGTGATTTTTGTTACATTTAGAGTAGGATAAAACTAAGAAATCCAAGAGAATTAGTTTAGGGTTGCTATTGTAAACAGGCCCATAACAAGGAAAAAATAAGGGAAAAAAGGGGTTAGAATCCATTGACAAGGCAAGAGCACAAATGGGGCAACACTCAATATTGGACCGGGGGTTTAAGACCCAAGGGAATGAGAGTGAAGGCTCATTTGCATTTGCAACACAAAGAGAGAGAGAGAGAGAGAGAGAGAGAGAGAGAGAGAGAGAGAGAGAGAGAGAGAGAGAGAGAGAGAGAGAGAGAGAGAGAGAGAGAGAGAGAGAGAGAGAGAGAGAGAGAGAGCTAGGTTTTCTTGCAGGTGTGGGAGATTACAAAAATCCTTGTGATCGTTGCGAGTCTTTGTCATCCTTGCTCCAAGTGAGTTACACTAGTCCGTCAGGTGTAGGAGCTCAGCCCCATGTAGTGTCAGTAGGACAAGGAGGCATTGAATAAACAAATCATCGAGTTTCATCTCTTTTGGTGAAAAACACTACTACACTCACCATGTTGGAGTCTAAGAAGTTAGATGATTACAATCAGCCAAAAGCTCTTGGCCATTCGGCCACTTTGATTTGGCTACTCGGATGGGTGCCCTGTTTGAGTCGGGACACTCGGATACTTGGCCATGCGTCATTTGGCCAGGTGACATTTGGCCCACCTACATTCGGCCATTTGAGTCAAGTCTCAGACTTATACCTTTCCAATTCGGACCACATGGGTTGATTGTGAATTTAAACAAAATTGACATCCTCAAACCCCGCCAAACTTGGAACGAAGGCCAATGAACCTCTAGAAGCCTTACATACGAGTTTAATAGCTTCCACACATGAGAAGCAAAAGAAACATTGATCCGACGACTTAGAAGCGACCACTAGCTACAGTTATCCACCCCCATGTAGTGCCCCAAATTGACCCGCAAATCCTGATTACACCCTGACCAAGCTAGGAGACACAGTAGAGACCCTAATCAACCCTTGAAAGTAGCCAACAATCACACCTAGAGCTATGTTTGGCTGAAATCGGAATGAGGGAAAGCGAGAGTTGCATAGTTCATCTAGTATCCGCACCTCACATTGTTTTTGACACTTGAAGTGCACTCGAAAGCTGAAAGCTTGATTTTGCCCCATGCATGAAAAAGAGCACCACACACACATTGAGTATACTTAAGTTGAGGGTTGCTTACAATAATAAGGAACACAACGAGACATAATAAGTGAATCAAACCCATTAATAGGAGATGACTCTCACATTCTTAGCGCTAGGAGACACCACAAGAAAAGGGATTGTGGACACAAGAGCTGTAGTCAGTGTACTTAGCCACATGGTCCTCTAGGCTTGGGGTAACCCTCCTATCGAGAACGCTAGGTTTAATGTCACATTGGAAAATGGAATGAAAGTTAGGCCATTCGGAGTGTTGAAGAATTGACTATTGAAGATCGCAAGAGTCCAGTTCTCAATTGACTTCATGATCATGAAGGGAGTCGACTATGACATCTTGCTAGGCTGACCCTGGATGCAGAATGCATGAGTTATAGAAGAATGGGGCAATGGTCTAATCTTCTTGAGCAACCGAATGGAAGCAATGAGAGTGGAGATGGATAGCTGGAAGACAATGCCAGCCGACCTGAACACCATTTTCATTGTGCCAAAGGGTAATGCTCAAGTTAAGAAATCTTACTAGCCACTAACAAAATATATCCCTAGCCTTGAGGATGAGCAAGATTGGATGCACGTACTAGCCACTATCGATCTTTTATTCTCAGATAACGAGGAGGAATATGAGCAAGCTATCAAGATAGCTGATGAGCTCACGAATAAGCCCTCGGTACCATTATGCATGATGGCCAGAAGCTCTTGTAGCTGGCACACCCCTGCCATGTTCCACATCCCGAACAACAAGTTAGAGCTCCACGGGATCTTAGAGTACTTGATGAACAAGGATGCTAGAAACCTAGCCACTAACCTTAAACCCCTCAAAGATCTCATGGATGAACCCAAGTGGAAGTGGACCAATATACACAATCTAAACTTGATGCACAATTGGGCATTAATCACAGATGAGAATGAAAAAATGCATAGAAACCTAGGAGATGACAAGCAATCAGATGAGGACAACTTGGATGACGAGTACGAAGATTGCTCTTTCCTTAGTGAAGAGAGCAAAGAAGAGATTGACACATTAGAGTATGACACTGCAACGGACACATGATTGAGCAAATATGAGTAGATTCCAAACCACAAAAGGGGAATACCTTTAAAATCAAGAGAGGATTCGTGCGAATGGGGTGTGATCACACGTGGTTGGAACATAAGGGTAATTGATTACGAAACGAGTAGGATTCACCTAACCAAGTGTTGCACCATTATTTAAAATAGTATCACCTTTAGAGCTACGACCACCAGGAGAGACTCCCTCTTTTAGCAAAGACGGAGAGTTCAATTCCGAGCCAAAGCAAGCTTAGATAGCGATCCTAAAATACCCTAACCACCTCAGACCAAATGCACCAAGGGGGACCTACTAGATCACCTAAGGCGCAGACGGTTGAGGGAGGAGAGAAAGAGACAACCTAGAGAGTCAAAAGCTGAGGAGTAGAAAAAATTACAAGATCTACCAAAGTGATTCACAAAGTTCAAGAAGGGTGATAAAGTAGTAATCTTTCTGGGTGCGAAGAGGCAAGGATAAGCAAACAGAGGCCTATCAAAGTCAAGGGGGTTGACTTGGCCAGGGAAGAGGAGAAGCCCTGACCTATTTTCATAATAGCTGATGACTTGACCAAGGAAGAGGAGAAGCCCTGACCTGTCTTCATAATAGGTTGACTTGGCTAGGGAAGAGGAGAAGCCCTGACCTGTCTTCATAATAGCAGGAAAAAGAAAATCTCACTTCACTTCTATGAGAGTACATAGACATATTCACTTGGTCCCTAGACGAGCTGAAGGGAGTAGATCCAAGTGTAGTGACTCATAATATCCCCATGACACCATATGCAACACCAATCAAGTAGTGGCCCTATCCAATGTATCCCAAGCATGCTCATGCATTAAGAGTTGGATTTATCTATGAAATTGAGCACATGGATTGGGTTTTGTCCATTGTAATCATCTTGAAGAAGAACAAAACAAATCCAGAGTGTGCGTCAATTATAAGAAAGTCAATGGTGCTACGAAGGGAGACAACTATCCACTACTATACACAGAGCATATGCTTGAGAGAATGGCTAGTAAAGAAGCCTACAATTTCTTGGATGGCTTCTCACGTTACAATCAGGTGCAAGTACATCTTGATGACATGCATAAGACTGCATTCGCTATCGAGTGGGGCGTCTTTACCTACATAGTCATGCCCTTCGGGTTGACAAATGCACAAGCCACATTTCAATGGCGCATGTGTGCCATCTTCATCAGGGACATGCTTAGGTGCAAGCTAGAAGTGTTTGTTGACGATTTGTGTGTTCATACAAGTTGGAGGGAACACCTAGACAAACTCCGTGCAATCTTTGAATGATGCAAATTGTATCATCTCTCATTGAACCCCCTTAAGTGCCAATTTTGGGTGAAGCATGGATGCATCCTAGGGCATGTGGTGTCCAAGAACGACATTGCTACTGAGTTCTCGAAAGTCAAGGTTATTGTCAACATTCCACCACCAACCAACTATGAGGGAGTTTAGTGCTTCCTAGGACATATAGGGTACTATTGACGATTTGTGTTGAGCTATGCGCTAATTGCTACTAAGATGACTCTACAAACTTCTGGTACTATTCGAATGGACTGAGGAATGACAAGGCACATATGAAGAGTTGAAGAAGATTCTAACAACCATGCCAAAGAGCCAAGACTAGACCATAACCTTCCACGTATATATTGATGCCTCGAAATTTGTCATGGAGCTGTTTTGTGCCAACCAGGTGAATACAACCTAGACTATCTAGTGAGCTTTACTAGTAGAAAACTCATGGATACTGAGATGAACTATTCCACACCTGAGAGAGAAGGGCTAGCCATGGTGTTTCCTTCTGAATAAATTTTGGCATTATCTTTTAGTCATGCCTTCCACTTTCTTCATAGACCATCACGCTATCTCTGTTGTATCTCGTAAACAAACCTTGTGCTATAGGACACATAGCTAGGTGGCTACTAGTTTTGCTAGAATTTGACTTCTCTTTGGTTGTATGCAAAGGGAAGTAGCACTACATGGCCAATCACATGTCCTGCATATCCACGAGAGAAGTTGCATTGGACACGGTATCATAGATGACTTACCAGACGCACATCTTTTAAACCTATCTAGTGAGAAGGATTTATTTAGAGCTGACTTGACACCATACTAGGCAAATGATATAGTCCAACTGATAGAGCACAGACTATCAGAAAGACCTATCGAGAGAAAGCCTAAGTTAGGCAACTTATCCTCAAGATACAACCTTATCAATTAATAGCCAGTTAGCATTATAGATTAAGGCAAGATGGCCTATCGCGATGATGTGCGTGGTGCAAACATGAGATGCATGATGCACTTTCCGTTCCAATACAATATGAGCCAAAATGAACATCAGATGTAGAGGCACTAAAGTAATAGCCAATACCCTATAGAAGGTGGAAGCTAAATAAGTTGGGTCGTACTCAAAGGTTTTGAATGCATGTCTCTACTCAACATTGGTCATAATTTGGTAGCCCTCTTATTCCAATTAAAGCCAAAGAGCATACCATTTTTGTAAGAAAGAGGAGTCAATGTCATCTCCAGGGTTTTCAACTCTTCAATTTCTTGGTTTGTGGCCAAGGCTGTGCTCTTGTCATAAGATGTGATGAGTTGCTATTGGCACGCTTGCTCACGAGAAATTTTTTTTGCCATTAATGCTTCAACTACCATGGTGGGGGCCTTAACGAACACGAATTTTGATTCCTCTTAGGTGTGCGCAAGGCATTGTATGCACTTCTGTTGCTAAAGGCTCCCCTAAAAGACCTAATTCTAATCGCTCATAGCTTTTAGTAAGCATGGTAAATGTAGCATCCAAACGTCGAATGCAAGTGACCAAGTCATCCCCTGTATTTTCAACTAAGTCAGAGGCCAAGGTAAGGATGGATCGCCACACATAAGAGAGTCTAAGGCTTGCAGGAGGTTGAGGTTTGACTGGGCTAGATAGCTCAGTGACTAGTGTTTGCGACTTCTTCAGTTGATCCTAAGGGCACAATTTAGCCTCTTATGTGATAGGCATGGTTTGTGGCACTGATGTTGTGCTCTTAGATTCTTGTGATGCCCTTTTAGAACACAAGCAGCGCTAAGTTGAGGCTGTTTGGAAGCAACAAGCTATGGTCTCTATCAGTAGACATGTTGAGGCTCTACAGACCTAGCAGTTTTTTGGGTTCTAGAGGCTTAGCGGCTTGAGTTTCCTGTGGTTTTGGTTCCTTAACTATTGTGCGGCCTTGTGTAAATGAGTTCAAGGTGGTGCTTGAGTGGTGCCCTTGGCACTCTTGGATTTAGGTACCCATATCCAAGTATTTCCCTCGTAATAGCCTTGCACTTGCAAGAGGGTTTTGGGGACCCATAGTGGCTTGACCGTTCGTTTATGCCTATAATGTCTTCATTCCCTCCTAGATCTTGAGTATGAGTTTCTAGCAACGCAAGGTCATGTTTGCTTATTTCTAGGTGGGTATCCTTGGTGCTTAGGCACCCACTTGAACTTGGAATCATTGGCCTTGATTTCACGCTCGGTAGTTGGCGAGCATTGAGGCTTGGCGGGTTGTGACAAGTCACGACCCCCCACCTTAGACTAGGTTGTAGGTTCATCTATCGATGGCTTTGTGGGCTTTGATGGAGCTACTGTGCCTTTGCTAAAAGCTGACATGATGTGTACATTGCCGATGACAAAGTGAATGCATTGCAACCCATAATCAATATTGCAATATGCATGCTTCTTAAATGCATGTCCCAATACGATTCCTTACTAGCATCCTTTGTGTTTAGCAACACATAAAAAACCATGGATATGCACTCAAACTCGATATAGAGACTACAACCTTGCACTTTTCCAAGAGCGCATATGAGTGATCCCCAAATGAGCTAAGTTTAGTGTTCGTGGATTGTAGTTATGGTCAACCAATGAGAGTATAATGATTGTGAGTTAAGATATTACAGTTGGCCCCCTCATCAATCAACATGTTGAAAGTATGCGATTGTTGGGTGATGACGTTATGCGTAGATAAGCGGGTGCTACTACTTCCTCATCTTTGTCCTCCATGTCTATAATTGTGGCAACTTATATGTTGGCAAGGGACTCTCGCATCAGAGGCTCGTGAAGTGGATGTGTAGGAGGATGGTACTTCTTTATGCGGCTACCATTGAAGAAGCCTATGCTCTCTCCATCTAGGGTCTCAAGCTCTACATTGCTAGTTTAGCTGATGATGCAGACTTTGAAAGGCCCTAATGCCCTAAACTTCATCTTTCGTTTATGGCCTTTTACTAAGTATAACAATACTAGGTCACCCTGCTTGAAGTCTCACTACTTGACATGCTTGTCAAACTAGCTCTTACGCCATGCCTTTCGTAAATTAGTGCGTATGGGTAGCTAGAAGTTGAGTCTCTGATAGGCATTCTAGCTCAACTAGGCATTCCATCCATGCCTCCTTTCCATCCCATCACTCTTGGATGGTGACTCTTAGGCTAGGGACAAAGAATTCCACTAGTAGAATGGCTTCAGTGCCATAGGTTAACTTAAAGGGATTTTGCCTCCACATCCATTTTATAGGCTATTCGATAGGCCCATAAGGCTTCCATTAGCTTGTTGTCCCAGTCACTACGTGAAGCAGAGACTACCTTAGTTAGGACATTCACTAATATCTTATTTGCGGATTTTGCCTGGCCATTTGCTTGAGGGAAGTAGGGTGAAGATTTGTTGTGGATGATCAAGAAGGTAGACAGGAGGTGGGCAATCACTTCATCGATTAAGTGCATACCTTGGTCACTAACTAGTTCAGTGGGGCAGCCACCGAATCATGAGATCACCTGTTCCCAAAAGAAACTTGGACGTGGTCCTAGTATCATTTTTCCTAGTGGCTCGTTCTTCTATTCACTTTGTGAGGAAATCTATGGTGACAATGATATACTTGGTCTACAAGTATTGTGATGCAGGACTAATCAACCCAATGAAGTCGATCCCCCATTTTTTGAATGGTTGCCTTGCAATGATAGGGGTTAGCTCCATCCTGTCCTTACGAACACGGACCTTGGTCCATTTTTGCACTCATCACATTGCTTCACAAATCGTGCTGCATCACGAAAAAGAGTGGGCCACTACAATTGAGACTACAGCACCTTGCACATTGTCATGTCTCCTCCACTAAAGTTTCCTCTAGTGATTTCGAACTGACCTCTAAAAGAGCATGTCATGACCCACCCCTATTTAGATCGCATCCTTACTAAAGAAGAGCTATACATTTCTAGTAGAATCAACTCTTGTGACTTCCTAATGGATGTCCTCACCTACATCCCTCAAGTAGGCATCTTACCTTTCGACATGGAGCCGCTATGCTAACTTCGAGTACAAGCCACACTTCTACGCTTGGCTCGTGCAAAAGTAAAGCACCCTGAGCATGCACTGAATGCCCTCAACCCTTCAACCTATAATCTTCAAAAGGATTCATAGCATTCCTGGGGGGGGGGGGGGGGGGGGAGGGGGAGGGGATAAGGTGGAAATCAATTGAAAATCAAAACAGGTGGAAATCAATTGAAAATCAAAACACCAAAAAACAAACAAAACAAGTACGAAAAGAAAACAAAACAATAAGAGAATCTTAAAATTGAAAAGTGATTTTACACTTTAAAAAGAATAAGGAGGAAATTCTTGCTTGGAATAAATGAATTCCTTGAAGTGAAAATTGTGCTGCAATCCCTTTGTCTTCTTATAGAGAAAACAATTTTGCAAATAAACTAATGGAAGCTTGTTGTGCTGCAACAGGAGCTAGAAATGGCATGATAGCAAGACTACGCTCATCGACTTCCATTCACACAAGAAGAGAGAAGACAATATGGCATTGCCCTCGAGAACTGGGCCTATAATCAACTGAAGTTCAGGACCATTCATAACATCGACAAGGTAGTGGCCGAGGAGGAAGCAACCAAAAGGATCATAGAACAATGCAACCTTGCAAAGTACATCGAGAAGTTTGGGTAGGAGGTCGACTACAATCAGTGCATGGAATCTTGAGAACCTGTAAGACTCTGATAGAGCATGTAGCATTGTGACTATGGGCAGAGGCGAAGAGGCCAAATAGGTGCACGTAGAGCTGAGCAAGGCCTTGGTGGGGAGAAGGTACTGGGGCTAGCATACAAGGTGGAGAGGAGACCAAAAAGGGATGTCTATGCCATGCTCAACATGAACAAGGACCCAGTCCTAACAAATGATGGCATCAACATCCAAGATATCCCCAATCTTGAAGTGAGACTGCAGGCCAAGGTTATCCATACACTATTTTCAAGCGAGAGGTACAACTCACTCATGCACAGGATTGGAGTGCCTCTATTGGAGAGCTTGGCAGCCCATTCACTTGATGAGATCAAAAAGAATGCTATGCGCAAAAGACAATCGACCAATCTGCCAGAGCACTAGCCTTAGCCGACAGAGAATCTTCATCATCAAAAGCTGGAACAGAAAGAGAGAAACCTCTCTCAAAAGCCTCATTCATAGGGCTCAGTGGAGTACTAGCGACCCTCATCTAGGAGGCAATGGGAGAGGTAGTAGGTGAAGAAGAGGTAGAAGAGACACCCGAGAGGACACTGCCTAGGAGAAGGAATAGTCTAGCGAGAGAACAATAAGGGAGAAGGAAGAACATGAGACACAATCTAGCCAAGGAGTGCTTAAAAAGCCAAAGAAGAAGACTCCCCAAAAGCAACAATAAGGAGCCAGGGAAAGAATGACAAAAAAAGAGAAGGCAGACTTGCAAAAGGCACAAAAAGGTGTCAAAAAAGGCTAATAAAGAGAGATAGAGGAAAGAAAAAGTTGAACTACGAAGGATCCAATAGGAATCTAAGAGAGCCAAAGAGAAAAGAAAGAGGAGACAGATGAGCTACAAAGAAAGGAGGAGGAAAACATGGCTCTAGCAATACGCATGTCAGCAAACCAGCCCTCTAAGGCAGGAGGAGTCGATTGCAATGAGCCTGCTAGAAGAAGAAGGCCTAAGCACAAGTGCCCAAGTGCTAGAAACTGCATCACTACTAGCAACAAAAGGCAAGGGCAAGAGCCCATTGTATCCAATCCTAGCTGTTCTTGTGCTTACTACCCTAGCTACCACATCCACCCAAGGTACCTCAACCACAGTGGATGGGAGCAATCTCATGGTGTAGGTTCAATTCTTGGTAAATAAGGTGCAAGAGGAATCCCAAAATCCAAGTTGAGGAGCCTTGAGAACTAGAACAAAAACACTGGCAGCTACAAATCTTGAGTCAAGACAAGACCCAAAGAAGCTAAAAGTAGAGGCATCCACAACATCCATTCCTACAACAGTGCTGCCATCAATGGGCTACGATGAGTACGTTATAGAGCTCCTCTCTCAACTAGAGAGGGCTAAGAAAGAAAAGAAAATAGTAGTGGATGACTTAGAAGCAGAAAGAGAGACACTGGCAGCCTTTCAATTGGAGAGGACTCGCGCCAAGTGGCCAACTATAAAAAAGAGATAAGAGAACTAAAGGTAGCCAAAGAAAGAGACAAATACAAGTGGCAAAAAAGGCTTGCAAAAGAAGCACAAGAACTAATAGGATTACAAAGACAATACAAGCTATTAATAGTGTGTAGCATGAGGACCTAGCAGGGCAAATGAGAAGAGTTCAAGAAGCCATG
Source organism: Lygodium microphyllum (assembly GCF_053477565.2). Taxonomy (NCBI): domain Eukaryota; kingdom Viridiplantae; phylum Streptophyta; class Polypodiopsida; order Schizaeales; family Lygodiaceae; genus Lygodium; species Lygodium microphyllum. Next base: position 49,621,469 of record NC_141157.1, read on the forward strand.
GATCAACTCGCCGCAGGAGAAACATAAAGGGGTTAGGTAGGAGAAGAGCATCAAAAAGAGGTGGAGGAAATGAGGTACAAACTGCTAATGGAGATAAAGGAGCAAGGACAATTGGAAAGAGAGATCAAGCACTTGGAGGAGGAGAAGGAAAGGGTGATCCAAAAATGGAGAGACTAAGAGCCAACGATAATGGCCTTAGCCCAAAGGCACAATGAGAGCCTAAAGGAGATGAAACATAAGGTTGAAGCATGGGTGATCTAGAGGAAAGTAAGGGTAAAAGATCTAGCAAGCCATTTAGCTCATGCAGAAGGTGATAGGGTATTAGTGAAAAGCAGGGCAAAGGCTGCTAACACAAGATTGGAAGCCCAATAATGCACCTTTCTCACTACCATCTTGGATGTCACACAGTCAGAAGAAGAGGAGGCCATTGAAACTCTAAAGAGGAAGCTGGAGATTGCCTACAGAGCCATAAAGCATGGGGTGTGTGTCCAACCCCAAAGAGTGGGAATCAACCTAAGCCAACAAGAGCAACATGAGTATCTATTAAGGATAGGGCTAACAATCCAAGAGGTGGAGCATCTAAGATTTAAGGAGGAATGATGATTGCAAGAGCCAATGACAGGAGAAGAGCAGCAGGTGCTGCTAGAAGAAGAGGGGAAAGACTTTGAAGTAAGGCAACAAGATGAGGAATAGGTTTTCCAACCACCCTCCCCAAGACCGGAAGCCCAATAGGAAGTACAACCTAAGGATGAAACAATTGAAAGAAGAGAGGAGGCCAGGAAACGAAGAAAAAGGCTGCTAGAGCAAGGATGACGAAGATTGCTAGAACATGTTCCCCAACCACCCTCTCCAAGACCGAAAGCCCAACAGGAAGTACAACCTAAGGATGCAACGACTGAAAGAAGAGGGGAGGCCAAGAAATGAAGGAAAAGGTTGGTAGAGCAAGGATGACAAAGACTAAGGGCAGGATCCCTAGCAACCCCAAAAGCCCCCATTCCGCAAAGAGAAGAATGCTCTCTAGTCACTTGGAACCTAGAACTCATGGTGTGGAAGCAGTGGGAGAACAAGAGCAAGCCCTTCGAGTTCACCTTCCATTACCCATCCACACTAAGTATGGAATTCAATTCACATTTTCAATCAATTGGCACTATGACGAAGAATATTCCACCAAAATGATGCTTTATCTACTATCAAAAGTAGTTGGCAATATACTTGATTTTATCTTTTTTCAAAAAAGCTTCTTCATAGACATTGAACTAGCTCAACTAAGACAAAAAAGTTTTTCCATCCCATTTTCATTAAAAAAAAATTTAAAAAAACACTTATAATTGATTTTTCGATCCTTCTTGATTTGTTGCACTTTAAAGATGCCTGTTAAGATGCAAGTGATGCAATCATCCTTATCCTTGCACATTAGGATTTCCTTATTTTTGCTCTTAAATAACTTTCATAACTTTGGGTAAGTAGAGATATCTTGAGAAGAGGAGATTCCATATTAACTTTGTTTGTGTTAGAAAGTCTTAATATCTTTGGAGTCTATGTCAATGTGTTGAAAAATGTCTTTTAGGTAGAAAATCCCTCTTACTGCAAACAATCATTCTAAGTTCGCCAAAGGGTCCCAAAATAAATTTCTTCCTTAGTGGAAAGGGTGGAACAAAATGTTGAAAAGTTGTCTACTTTGTCAAGTTCAAGGGGAAACTATTTATAAGAGTTCCCTCCCCCGTCCTTCCACAATAGTCCCCCCCCCCCAAACTTTTCATTTCTAGCTTTAAGCTTTAATAGAAAAGCTTAAGAAAAAGAAAGAAGATGCCTTTGTATCATTCCACAAGCGTAGGGTGAACGGCAACCATCCCCATGGAGAAGGTAGTAAGTTTGGTAGTTTTGGTAGTAGAGAAGGGCATGTTAGAATGTATCTTGCTAGCACATCTTGATCCCTATCAGCACAGCAGCTGATTGAGCTAATTCAACTCTTTTGAAAAACCATATCTACTACCAAAGCCACATCTTGTGGTGGTTTTCCTATAAGACTCGTGGTTTAGTTGAAGGCTAATGGTTAAGGTCTTAGTAAAGGGATGGCAATGGTAAAAGAGAACTTCTTGGAGCATGAACCACTGTACTTTCTAATTGTCCATTAGATAGATCCATGGGTTCCCCTTCTTAATGTTGATGTGTAGACCAACTAGCTTGCTTCGATACAATGTTGTAGTCCTTCACCATATAATAACCTAATCGCAAGAAAATTGAGAGAACTCACAAATTGCAAGGAGAGAGAAGAAGAGTGCATGATGATATAAGCATTGGATATAAAATTTTAAATTTTTTATTTATATTTTCCTTTAATACTCAAAATACAATGAAAAGACATCCTTTTTGGGCTTCTTGCTTTCTTTGCATAAACATCACAAATTTGTCCTAATAATTTCTATCTCTTATCTAATACATCTATTGTAAGGTTTAGAAAATAATAGTTTAGCCCTTTAGGCATTTCACAAAGTTTACAACCAAATACATTATTGTTGAGATTTTTGCAATACACCTACTTAGCCTCTTTGTATGGAGCAGTTTGGGCTCAGGACTAGAATCCCATAAGCATAGTAGGAGAAGTGCTACCATCCAGTTTCTATAAAGCATTGTACTTGCTCTCTTTTATAATGCAATGTCATAGTACTTTTGTCATTCAATAAAGTCTCTATGCCATTGTCAATCTATACACAAGATTGTGGTTATGAGTCCAAGCTTCCATCTTGAAACCTAATTCACTTGTGTAACAGTCAGTCATGTCAGTGTCTTCATGAACTCACTCTTTCTCTTCCAACCTCCATAGCTTCCGCCTCAAGCCATATTCTAGATCCATGTTTTTACATGTATGTGTGTACATACTGTATCTCTATACTAAAGAATGCATAAATACAATAATTTCGCACTAGTAAAGCACCCAAAAATAATTAATTCTTATAGGTTAAGTTGTATTCTACTCTAAATAATTGATCTATGTGACTTGGTCTAATAATCTACTCACTGTAATAGAAAGCACATTAGTTCCCTACCATCTATCTACCAAACACAATTGCAATTAGTGCTACATATGAGTCCTTGCATAATAACAAGTTAAGAGGAGTTGTGGACAAAAATGGATGACTACACCTAGTGAATTGGCTATCATTAATGTCCTCTAATAAGGCCATGCAAAAGGATGGAAAGAGGGCAACTTGCATCATTAACCTAGCCATGGTGCAGCTATCTATGCCAACATTTAGATCAAAAAATAGGGGTGAAAGGTAGCATTCATGATAAGTAGGCAGTTGCTTGAGAAACACCCTAAGTAGCCTAAGGTAATTACAAGTTGTGATAAAGGAAAGATCAAGGCAGGAGGAAAATTTGTCAAGGAAGTGGGTGATTGAGGGTTCTAAGTCAGTTTCAAAGATATAAGAGTTGCCTCTGACATAGTAGCGTTTATGTTGTAGATTTTAGGGAAGTCGTAGCGACCATGGATGTCAAGATTGAAGTCCACTCCTACCCTTCTTGGATATGGCATGTACATTGGGTTGTTTCTTTCATGGGGTAGGGTGCTACAAAATGACATCCATATGTCTACATTCCCATCCTAGATTCTCCTCCTCCATTTCGGTTGTGATTCGTACCCTTTGATAGTCCTAGGCACCTCCATGACCTTGTCTTCCTAGTAGTCATGTGCTTCTTTCCCCCATAGCGTTGGATGTGTTTCGCTTTTTGTGCTCCACCACTCCCCAAGCCTTCGGCCCATGTTGATCACTTCCTCCACCACTTTAGAAAAGAATCCTTCATTCCACCTCAGTACCATCTCCATGCAAGGTGAAATCATGCTAACTTCTCTTGGAAAGAATGTGATACCATGACTACTTACACTGAAATATTTTAGCAACATCTAAAGAGCGAAGCCCAAGTAAAAGCATGAGCAAGTAGAAGCAAGAGAGATGTGAGTGATGGTGGATGGAGCAAGAGAGAGAGAGACAAGATGTGGGAACTCCAACAATCACAATGTGTGTCATTCCTTCCCTTATTCAATAGTCACTAAAAGAATAAAGAATAAAGAATAAAGTAACAGTGATGGGCACACACCACCTATAATATACAAGTGTGTGATCATGATGTGTATAGTAAATATAGGGCAACATAGACACATGCACTTTTACCCCAAAAACAACTTCCCACTTAAAGGCAAAAGTGCCTTGAGTGAGGAGAGAACAAGAAAAAAGTGACAAAGTATAAATGTATATAAAGTACAATAAGACGAGGAATGGACATCATCTCATCCTATGCCCATCATCTTCCTAAGTATGGCAAAATGTTCCGCTGAGAGACTTTTAATGAGCAAATCTATAGGATTCTCATGAGTTGAGATCTTAATAAGCGCAACAAACTTGTCCTCTAACACCTCCCTGATGAAGTCCGCAATGGGTTTATAAATTACGGTAAAAATTCATGGAAGGAAATATCTCAAAAAATGTTACATAAAGTTATATAAAACATGCCACGAATGCACATGATATAAAGGATTTATACATAGTGACCCCCACCCCCTCCCCCGGCGGGCCTCAAGTTTATCTACAAGACATTTGTGTTTCTTACAATAATCTTACTTTTGTATGGGCCTTTGTTTTGGGTAGAGATAAAGCACATGTAAATATTAGTGATAAAAATTGACAAAAATGAGGCTATACTCTAAAGGAATGAATCGATTGAGGAGATAAGTAATTATATGCTTTTTGACTTTCTTCACAAAGAAATAAATTAATCTAAGTTCAAGAATATCAAGGCAATGTTGAATGTTCCTTTCAACCTTCAAGAGCTTATGGAGGATCTTATTGTGACATGCTTCAAGTTATATGAAAGATTATATTATATATTATAGAGCCTTACAATTGATAGTTATATATATTATACTAGTTCAAGCAACCAGTGCTCCCAAGTTAATTCTTATTACCATGTGAAAGCTTTAATAATGAGGAGCTCAATCTCAAAATATCTTGAAAATCAAGTGAATGGATATTTTGTTAACAAAGTAGGGAATTTATCTAAGTTCAACTATATTAAGGTAAGGTTGAATATTTCTTTTAACCTTCAAGAGCTTCTAGATGATCTCACTGACAAGCTTCAAGTTAATAGGGATGATTATACTAGGTATATAGAGAATCTCACAATCAATAACTATGTACATTACGCTAATTCAAGTAACCAGTGCTTCCAAGACAACTCTTATTATCATGTGGAATCTCATTGAAATTAGGTTAACCCTTATCAAAGAGTATATCCATGAACCACAAATTTGGCATGTGAATTAGATGGATCTAAATATTATCTAGAATGCAAACTTGTTACATATCATTGTGCAACTCTTGAAACAAGGAATCTTAATGCATAATTTGCAAAACATTATGATTTGATTTATAAAATTTGATTGTTTGCCTATTTTCTTAATATGTTAATGCTAATAAACACAAAATCTATACTAGGTTAACTTGCCTTCACCATGCAACAACTCATCTCTATGTTTTGTTAATAAGTGATTTTTCAATCTCAAAACATCTTTCTCTACAGCAAGATTGAGTTATATCCTTAAAAACAATTATAACCATCACCAATACAACTCATCAATGAAGAGTTTTTGTAGAAAGGAGATGTGCCATTGTTTATGGGAGCTTTAGGATATAACCTTCCATTCAAGAAAATATAAAGTTTTTTTCCTTCAAATCTCCACACATGCTTCATAGACTCTAAAACAATGTTGAGTTTTGCATTTTTTATGATTGGTTCATACTCATATTGTGGCTAAATATAAAGATAGTAAGAGAGCTTTTACAAAAAATGTAAAGATTATTGGATGATTGATCTATAGCTAAGGATGTGATTTAAATGTCAATATCAAAAAACTATATGAACTTGGAAAAAAAGAAGAACGAGGAAGAAACTAGCAAGAAGAAGGAGAAAGGAATAAGGAAATGAGGATATGGAGGGAGACTAGCAAAAGTTAGCTATTAGCATAGTTATGTGTAACCATATGCCATGTGAACACAAGAAAATATCATTGAGGGTAGTACCCTAGGAGGTATGAGGCTCTCATATTTATTAGGGTGCACAAGTATTTGATTGGTTTGAATACTCACATAGTTATGTTTGAATAAAATTACCTTAATTTTCCTATGTATCTTAGGCTAATGTTGCTATTAGAACACCCCAAATCCTAATCCTACCCACCACACTGTTTAGGGTAGAGAGAGAGAGAGAGAGAGAGAGAGAGAGAGAGAGAGAGAGAGAGAGAGAGAGAGAGAGAGAGAGAGAGAGAGAGAGAGAGAGAGAGAGAGAGAGAGAGAGAGAGAGAGAGAGAGTGTGTGTGTGTGTGTGTGTGTTGGTGGTGTGCTTGCCTCACTCACGATAATTACTCATTTCTAAGTTCCATCAATCTCCTAACTTGGGAGTTTGTGACACTCTCAAAATCCTAAACTCCTTGCCCCCAAAACACCAACCTTCCTTACAAACTTGAGTCTTCCTCTTGCCTCTCTCCCACAAAAAGGGAGAGACCTTAACCCTTGTCCCAAACCCTTGATTTCCTTTGAACATCATAATCTCTCATGCCCTTAAGCCTAACTCTCTTATTTATTGCTTTACCCCAAACCTCCAAAACCCCTACTCTTATTAAGCCCTTAGGTCTTTAGGCCACTTTCTCCTCATGAGAGCAAAAGAAACAATGATATATTAACATCTATTGAGGCCAAAGTTGGACTATGAGATATAACCATGTACAATGATGATCCTCCCTAAATATCAAAGTGTGACATAGTATACATACATAGAGAGAGAGAGAGAGAGAGAGAGAGAGAGAGCCTATATTTACTTCCCAAAAGACTCCTAATCCCTAACATAATAGGTCCACAGTCCTGAATATACATATTTTCCTTGCAAAATGTTTGACTCATTGTCCTCTTAAGCACTAATTAATGCTCCATACTCATCTAAACCCCCTCAATTTGCATGAGAGAAATTTTCTTTCCTCATGATATGTATTTTTAGCAACTTTGCACATCACGTGGAGTTTTTATGAAGTGGCCTAATGTTCTCTACATGCATAATATCATTCTTCTTTGGTTGAATTACCATGAGGGATATACTTTGCTTTGTTGCAACTTTAAGTGATAAGTGACCTAGCATTCCTTATGTATAGGAAAATTTTTACTTTCTCTTATGGATGGTTCAAGAAATTGGTTCAACTTTTTTTTTCTTTCTCTTATGGATGGTTCAGGAAATTGGCTATGTATGTTAGTATTGTTGCTTTAAAGTGTTGTTGTTTTTTTACATGTGTTACATTAGGGGAGTTTTGAGGTCCTGAAAATACCTTCTAAGAAATCTTAGAGAGGGAAAATATTTGGAAATTAAAAAGTCATTTTTGTTTTTTCAAAAAATTTATTTTTGGTAAATAAGCATATCTGAAATCATAAAATGTCATTATCATAGCATTCTCATAGCCTACATCAAATTTAGAAATCTAGGGCTCCATTTAGTATAGTGATTGGAAGACCTTAACGATAGTTCACTACTCATTATTTCAATTAGAAATATAAACAAATACATAACATGGATTTCAATTTTATCTAGTAATCATCATCAAACAATAGGAAATAATAAAAGTACAATGCTTTGCCTCCACCACTAATAAGAAGTTATCATCGAGTAGGGTGCTGCCATGGATAACTAAATCTTCTTGGGATTCATGAAAGCCATCATGATGAGAGTAATGTTGTTCATACCATTGTAGACCACATCACTTTCTCACCAAATTAATGTTATTGTAAGGGTAGGGTCTCTACCTAATGTTGCCCCTATGGTGATGGCAAGTTCAATCAACATGAGGGGCTACCTCTCCATCTTGTGGATGGACCCATAATACATCATGGAGGTTGATCTCCTATTCAAGATGGTGAACCAAGTGGATTTTGACTCTGAGCTCTTGGCACCTCTCATTGTCCTAACTCTATGCTTGATTATCATGAGGCTCAATAGCTACGAGTGTTGGGGGTAAAGGCACCTTAAGATGGCTGAAAATGGAGTGGAAATCATTTAAATGAGTAGACATAGGTATATCCTCCTTTATGGGAAGGTCCACAAGCTTGTTCAGCTAATATAACTGAGATGTAGGGCCCTACTTATCATAAAGATCACAAATCCTTTTCCATGATGCATAAGCACAACCCTTAGTATTAATGACATTGAGACACACCTACTTTGATAATGATAGAACGATAGTGGATTTGCATAGCTCATCAATTTTTGCCCAAACCTCTACATCATAAAGCTTAGCCTTTACGTCCTCTAACTTTAATGGTTTAACCTATCTCTTTTACACCAAGACTTACCATATTTGTGTCTTCCAATATTGGAGGGTATTGCCATCAAGCTTTTCAATGTTGAAAATAGCACTCTCAACTGATGTACCTGCCATAATGGCTACAAATGTCTACAAACAATGAGAGTATGGGCTGGTGTAATTATAGCAAAACAACCCCAAAAGTGATCCAAAAGGATGGGCAAAAGGGAAAGAACAAATGAGGGTATAGATGTCCATAAAATGCAATCAAGAGAGTACCCAAACAAATCGTCTACTCTCTAAAAGAATGCTAAGAACTATAATTATAGCACAGCTATAATAAATGCAATAGTGTATATTGGTATAATTATGGGAAAATAGACAAGAAAACAAGCTTCCATTGCAAAGGATATCTAGGTAGCAACTAATATATAAAGATTATAACTAGTAGTGAATGAGCATAGACCACTAGAACCAAATTCTATTACGAGCTCAAAGTGTTAGTAAACCATATATCCCATAAGCATATACATCCTACATGTAGAAGATCTCAAGAGCAAGTGTTGAGATCTGCCAAATGTACAACTAACTAAGCAAAGAGCAATGATGCTCAATACATAACCAATGTGCATGTATACATCATTGACAAAGGCAAGTGCTAGTGTCCAAAGCATAAGAATCAAATTAGCCCACAAGCAGAAGTAATTGCATCCAATAGCATACAAGAGAGCATATACATGAATCAAGAGTCCCATTGATGGTATGATGATGTAAAAACATGTGCATGACATAGATTTGACTTATGGATGTTCTTTTCATAGTACAAAACACATGTGCTTGGATGGTGGAAAATTCTCCTTCAATCAAGGAGTTAATTTCTCTTTTACCACCTTTACTATAAGGAATTTTGTAGAGTTGATATCTCTCAATCTAACCATTAAATTTTGGAGAGTAAAAAGATGAATGTCCATCTCTTTGTGTACTAAAACTTCACTATTGGGATCTTCCAATATAATCTTTGGATCATCTTATATAGCCATCAAGTCAGTTGGTCACCTCTTGGAAAAAATATGGATAAGATATACCTATCTACTTGGTGATCTAAATAACTAAACGTAAAGCCATTATATTGGCAAAATTTTGAACTATACATACTTATGTACCTAGGGATCTAAATAACTAAAGCTACATTCATTTTCTCAAGATGTAATGTGAAAAAGAGTTGTTCCCCACTTCATGGATCATGTATCTATCAAACAGTTCCTCGAGATTTAGTCAACCTACACAGATAAGAGTAGCTATTCTATATAACTAGATCATAGTCCTAGACTGTTAGTATGATAATAGAGAGTGAGACACTATAAAGGTATACCATTAAGTATGGAGTGGTTTTGAGTGTAGCCCACAATCTCAGCAATGTATGCATTGTTATATTAGAGCTAGTTGAGCTTGTTAGTGTTAGTTCTAGGTTTGGGAGTTAGCCCATCACTTATGCTTGGTAGCCTTTACTATCTTTTTCTATTGAATAAGGACAACTATTATTTTCTCTAAATTTTCATTTTATTGTTGATTGCCATTAGGTTTCATTTCCTCCTCCTCACCAAATTTTTCTACATGTTTGATAATATTCAAATATTCTACATCTATGGATATGAATATTATTGGGGATGCAGGATAGTAACTTTTTGCTATTGTGCACTTAAGTACAAAAATTAGTAGGGATGCAACATAATAAATTTTTCTATCATGCACTTAAAATCCAAAATGAGAAACTTTAAATCGCATTTTAACAATATGAATTCCCAAAATACATGCCATATCAAGTATATGTGCTTTCAACTTTGTGTTAAATAGTAATTTTTCAATTGTCGTTATGGTAGCCTAGTACTAAATATGAAAATGTAACAACCTAATGATGAGATTTGGAAACCAAAATAATACTCAAATTTTGGACTAAATTAATAATAATAATGGCATTCTAATGTGCAAAAAAAAGTGATATAAATCTTGAAGCTAAGAGCAACTCCGCCACTTAAACCATTGGAAACAATAGCGAGAGGGCAAAGCAAGAATGCAAGTAGTGATGAAGCTTATAAATATTTTATTCAAGATAATGATGGAAAAGGAGGTAGAAATCATAAATACACAATCCTAAGGTGAATACCAATCTAGGAGAAAATCCACTTAAGGAGGAAACAAACCTAGGTAGTCCTAAGTGTGTTCACACATCACTACCATAGTATATGCTACAAATCCCCCTAGGAGAGATGATGTGAACAAGTAAGGGACATGGAAAATCATGGTGGAATCATTATGATGTTTCACCTTCTTTATGGAAAGTTTCAAACTTCTCATGAGTGAGCCTTCACGAAGAGATTTGTGGAGTTATCATGTGTAGGACATAAACCAAGTTGATCTCACATTAAAAGAGTTTCTTCCATGCAAAATGGTAATATATAGCAATGTGCTTTATGCAAGTGTGAAGGATTAGATTCTTTACAACTACTAAAGCACTGTGATTGTCCTTATAGAAGTGGTAGGGCATGACTAATCAACAACACTCAATTTGTCTGAGCAATACACACTCAACTATAGCTTTGAAGGTACCCTATACTCAACTTTAAAAGTACAAGTGGCCACTATAGTTTGAAGAGGAACATAGGATGTATACTCATCTTGCATGACATGCATGTAATGAACAGACTATTTTTCTTCTTCAAATGAGATTGATTCCTCTCCATCACAAATAGAAGCAACAAGAGTGTGATCATCAAGAAATGAAGCATGAAAAGAAATCCCAACACGTGTCTTACTAGGCAAAAGAGTAGCCAATTTACTATCTCTTATAGTTTGTAAAGCCTATTTGGATAAGTATTTCGATTCATCATCTCTCTTCAAGCACCACCTCATGCAAATCCATTTTATCAACATATTTATTAGTGGGCAATATCTTTAGCTACCATGAGCGTTTGTAGATGTCAAAGAGCCCTAATATCCATTAATTTCTCAAGCACCAAACAAGGGAAGGATAGTATCAAATATTATCTTCTATAACAATGATTTGTTGCCTTTTACATGTGAGAAATCATGAACTACATTTTCAGTGAAGACCGCATCCATGCTAATAATCACTTTCTTTATAGCAATATTACAAATTCTAAACCCTTTACTTTCATTGATGTACTCGTCAAATTTGCATCTCACTTATTTGCTATTTTTTTAGCAGGAGAGAACAAGCCAAGCATCTAAAAACACATAGATATTATCCCACCTCATAAAGTGTAATTATTTGCAAGGCCTTAGTTGTGGACACCTATTCACAGCATATAATCAGTACACAAAATACCTTCCAACCAAAGACTATGAAGCAAAATCTATGCTTTTAGCATGTCATCTCCATGATAGCATCGTACATTGATTCTTGATACTGTCGTCGAATCAACGCATGAAACTCATAGACATATACTCCTCTCCATTGTCTCTACATAATGTACTAAGAGTACAACCTTTCTTATTCTCGGTCATATATAGAAAACATTTAAAGAACATAATATACTAAGAGTAAAACATGTCTCATTCTCGACCATAGATTAAAATTGTTTAAAGAACATAAATACCTTACCTTTAACTTTAAGGAATAGACCCATGTAAATTTATTGCAATCATCAATGGATAAGACAAATTAAAAATAACTACCAACTAAACATGTCTACATAATACCACAAATATTACTATAAACTAGTTATTACATCTTATTCACCTAAACAAAACCATCCTTAGAAAATGCAACATGTTGAATTTTACCAAGGATATAGCCCTCAAATGCATGTTTTGGGGGAGTCTTCAAATGCGGCAAATCAAACACCATGTCTTATCGAACTAGATACAATCCGGAACCATAATTCAAATGGCCAAAGCATGCATGCCACAATTTAGCATCATCAATAGAATTGGTACCAATAACACATGCATCATGTGCAAGCTCTCATTGACTTCCATCCTATAATGTCCACCATACAAGGTCCTTGATGCAATCATAAATGTGATCATTTTTTGCACATTAATAATCCACTAATATAACTAAAAAGCTAGCTTTTGTCATTACAAAAACTGACAACAAGCATTTTCTTCTTGATCATAAACACCAATGAGAATGTAAGTAAACTACCATTAGTTGTTGTAATGTGGAGTTTACCAATACCTTTAACCAGGTATGAGATGTTACTGCTACACTAAATAGACCCTTTCTACAATGCATTTCCAAAGAGCAAAACAACTCCTTTTGAGAAATATGCTTCCTAACACCACTATGAAACAACCAAAAGTGAGATTTATAAACTACCATACATGTGTCATGCACAAGAGGATCGTAACTACAATGTATGTTGAATGCACAAACCACTTAAACATAAGGCACAACATTCTTCTTCTAGGAATCGAAATCTAATACATCAACAATTGCCAACCTTGCTCTTTCTCCTTTTTCTCTCTTTCCTAGAAGTTTTGATAGTCCTTAAAAATGTAACCTTCATGCTTGTAATCATGATAAAAAAGCTTCCTCCTCTTTTGACCCTAGTCACCTGTTTTACCAAGTTTTTTCATAATTAGAATTAGATTTTAAGCCATCAACAAAAGAGGCCTTTATCATGACTTTTTAATGACCTATAACAAATGCATAATCACATGTACACATCACAGGCCGATTTCTACTAGATTATTCTTCTTACAATAGCACTAAAGTCAGCTCATCGACTAGATTGTTCTTCCTACCTTGGTAACCAACGTGCCATTTGGTACAATTTGGTCAATTGCACCAAGTTTCTCCTTGAGATCATTTATTCTCATGAGAAATACATACCTGGAATCATCGTCATTCATATACTCAAAATTCAATTGCTTCCATATCTAGGCAACATACCACACATACCTCATTACACACTTGATAGAGCTTAGCAAGTGCATCTCAAACCTCCTTTGCTGGTTTACATGATTAAATATGAGGTATGATTGCCATTTTTACAAAAAGAGCCATTAATACATGAGGTTTTGCATCCTTTGTATCCCATCTAGATTGTTATTCAGTAGATATAAAACATTTGGCACCACATTACTTGGACATGCATTATCCTCCTCCACTATGCCTTCAAAAGTAGTAGCTACAGTAGCAATTGCAGCAACAGACTCAAGCTACTTCTCAATACTTACAATAACATTCCATAGCCCTTAAGCAACTAGCACACATCAAATCCTATAGGGCCTAAGTAGGTAGTTTGTCCCATTAATCTTTTCATATGTGACAACAAATTATTGACTCCATCATTGCTCCCCTATCTCCATTGCGCCAATCAACTACTTAAGGCACAACCCATGAAGTATCCCCAAATCACAAAAGCAATTTGTATGCTTCCAACATGAGAATGACGTTATGGAGTTGTTGTACTTGATGTTGCAAAATCGAAAAAAAAAAAAGTATAGAAAAGACTATATCAAGAGAAAATTTGTTGAAGTTGAAAATTATAATGGAACTTTGTGCAAGACTTAATCACGTAAGGTAGCAAAATGGCCAAAAAAGTCTCCTTTAATCAAGTAGTAAATTCCTAGCTACCACCTTCATTGTAAATAGTTTTGCAAAGCCAATATCTCTCGATCCAACCATTTCCTTTTAGAATAATGAAAAGATGAAGTATTCATCTCTTTGTGTACTACAACTTTGTTGTTGGGATCTTCCAAATTTGATCTTTGGGTTGTTTATACAAATATCAAGTTGGCTAGATATCTAGTGGTAGAAATCTGGACTACATCTACCTATCTACCTAGGGAGCTAACTAACTAAAGCTATAGCCATTATCTCAAGCTAGAATGTCAAGAAGAGTTGTTGCCCACATCGTGGTGCATCTACCTACCAAAGGGTTTCTCGATATTCACTCAACATGCTGATACACATCAATTGTTCTATATAATCAATTTGCAACCTTAGACTGTTAGAGAGTACTTGTCATTGTAGACATTGCTATATTAGAGCTAATTAGGCTCCTTGGTGCTAGTTATTGGCTTGGGTATTAGCCCAAGTGTATTAGCCCATCACTTATACTTGGTAGCCATAATTGCCCTTCTCTATTGAATAAAGTTTATTATTCGTTCAACTACATTATCATTGTCTTGTTGATTGCAATTGTGCCATATCTCCTCTTTCTCAATAATTTTCTCAACAAGAGAGCAAGGCAAGAATGCAAGCAATGATGGCTGAGAGATGAAGGAGCAAGAGAAAGATCATAGCTCTACTATTTAAGATCATGAAGGAGAAGAAGATACAAAAGATAAGTGCAAACTATAGATAAAGTGTGTACTAACCCAAGGGAAAACATCTTAACGAGGGAAAAGCCCAAATAGTTTTAAGTGTATACACATATCACTACCATAGTATATGTTATAAAAACATTAAAACACAAACTAAGGTGAAAACACGATCAAATTGTATCCTTCTAAGGTGCTAGGCAATAATAGTTTCAACTTGAACAACCTCAAGTCGGCCCTGCCCATTAAGGCATCCTCCACACCCGTATGTTCCCAACAATGAAACAAGATCACCAAGAGCTACCCCTTAATCTCTCAATTGGCTATGATGAGAACAAAGAAGTGGTCCCTAAAAGAGATTTACGACATGATCTCAATTTCATGAATTAACATCTACCACAATCTAACTTTCTTTTCTGCTTTATTGACATTAATAAATTGGGTGACTTCTTTTATCAATATTAAGATGGGCATTGTCAAATAGCATAAACATGGCACTCCTACCTCAAATCTCCTAGATAGTGTAACATCAAACGTAGCGATCTTTGAATTTTCATGAGTAAAAGCATAACATATGCATTTGGTTCACAAGGCATGCACTACACCTTCACTCGTTGGCTAAAAGACCATGACTCTACTAAGAGGAGTGTATTCAAGAAATGACAAGCTAAATGTCATGAAGTGTTGTCTCAAAGACAAGGTGGACCAATTGTTATACAATAAACTCAAAGAATAAGCAATTCTAATGTGGCAACTTGGAAAGTCCATCATCACTACATGGTTGAGAAGGCCATGAAAGACATTGCTATAACTACACATTGTGAAGTCACATGAAGCACTACATTAGGATCATGGTAAGTCATGTTATGTTGGTGATCGAGTATGAGGCTAGAGCACGCTACGTATTATTATGGTCCATCAAACCGTACCATTTGGGTGGTGAGTGGCCCAAAGTAGAAACATAAGGAAAGGAACTCTCATGATAGTATATAAGTTGACACCACCAAGGCCAAAGAACAATGGATGAGGCAAAGATTGACATACATTGTTACTATCAATGGAGTGGGAGAGTTGTCAATGTAGAGAATTGCATGGAAGTAACCTAAGGCTAGATATGGCTCCCATCTACATTTGGTAAAGGATGTAATTAGCCATGGTTGTGTTCCATAAAGCAAGATACATATTCGCATATTAACTCTCCACCATACATATTATATGGCACTCTTGCATCTTTACACAATACACCATTCACAAGTAACATTTGGCCAACTATTCATGCCATGTTGCTCAAGGACACCATACATGATAGTACAACTTGTCGATTCCAAGCAAGAGAAGAGAAGCAAGGAGCTAACACGCAAAGGTAGGAGAAATATGTATTGACACAAGACCAACTTAAAGATGCTAAGACCTAAATTGTAAATTTAAGACAATTGTACTTGCATGAATGTGGACAACACAACTCTCAACTCTACAATTTTGGGTAACATATTCAATGGCCTTTACATACCAACATTTATAGACAACTATTGTTTTTCTCATTTGACTCTACCAATTGATGTGACTGTTGATGCTTTGTTCTTTGTTGTGTCACCATTCATAATGCCCTTAAGCAACAAATATGGGCATAGCAAGTTTTCATTGGTTCCACGAAAGAGTGAATGAGAGAAGTTATGTGCATAAAGAAACAAGCATCAGTACACTTGAATCATATATATTAGGACACATACTTTGGTGAATAAGTAAGGTCACAATATTTTTCTTTACAACCTCACCAACTCTCCACTACATGCTGCATAGCACTCTTGTAGCTTTACACACTATACATCCAAATCTATTTCTTTTTCTATTAATTTGGGTAATGATTTGATTGTTTATGCCTTTTTATGTGGAGCTACACCAATTTCCAACAATATGGAGCAAGAAATGTTGGCATCACATGTATTCATCAATTCAAGCAACACCAAGTGTGTTTTTTGGAGCCTTTCCTTGTACTTACACTACTATAATTGACTATCTAACTTCAAGACCTGCGCCAAAAGCTTAACATAGCAAAACTAGTTCTCTAGCTTATAGCTTTGGGTTTCAACTTTCCCCTCACATAGTTACTTTTCCCAAAAGTCAATGCTATGCAATCAATCAATATCAGATAACCCAAACTCATGAGAAGTAACAATAATGACTATAGTTGACATAAACTTGCGAAAAATCTAATATTGGGTCTCTTCTTTACTCAAATCAAATGAATTAGCTCCATGTTCTTTATCCCCATCTAAAGTAGCTTTTAAGGTTGATAGTTCTAACTTGTAAAAAGTAGTGAGAACACCTATAATTGTTATAAACTCATAGAAAAAAATAATAACAAGGCTTCTTGAATCAAAATCAAGTGAAAAATAGTAGTAACATTTGCAATTGTCATAAACTCTTAGCAAATTGATGAGTAAAATGTGCATCAAAGTTGTAATACATGATATACACAAATTTGGATTTTTCTCCTAAGCCCTTATGGGCCCATCATCATACAACCATTTCCATCATGTCTATGAAGTATCTATATTTTGTCTAATGCCGACTTCATTACAAGTCTCAATTAGAGGTACTTCTGAGCTAAAATTGAGTCATGTCCATGCAAACCCCTAAATGGGCTATGGGCTAACTTTAGTGGATGCTTATGTTGGAATTTTAGCTATTCTAAGATCTCACTGTTTTGGTGAATCCAAGATGTACAAGTTTCACAAAGCATTAGTCTTGAAAAGAAAAACCTTTTCAATGTATATATATTGGCACAAGCTTACATTTGATAATGCCTCTTCCTTGGCAAAGGGTTCAACCAAGCATCAACAAGTTTGTCATTATATGCTTGTCCAAGGTCTTCCTTTGTCCTCCACATTTCTCCCACTTCCTTCCTCCTATAATGCAAGCTCATTTCCCCACACCAATGGATGTCCCTTCACCTATGGCTACTTGTGTAACAATCAACATCCTACTACAAAGAGGCATGGCAAGTGACAACAAGAACCTAGAAGTTATCCATAGTCAACACATTCTACATGTCATTGGATCACAATAAGTCGTCTTCCTTTTTCTTTTTCTTTTCTTCTTTCTTTTTCTTCTTACCACCACCACATTTCTTTTAGTTGCAAAAAGAGTGAAATTGTTCTACCACTTCCTTCAACAAGCGTACATGTTGGGGCAATAGGTTGGACTAGTAAATTGCAAGAGATGTTCGATTGTTCTTCTACCATGGTGAGTGACAAGAACCTAGAAATTCTCCACATGCCCTTTGATACCAATCACTTTTTTAGTTCCAACGAAAGGTATACATCTCCTGCCATTTACATCAATGAGCATACATGTTGAGGGGATAGGTTGGATTGACAAGTTGCAAGAGAAGAGGTATATAAGTTGACACACTAGGTTGGACTAGCAAGGAAGAATCCCATAAAAGAATAGAAACATGAAAAAACTGTATGGAAAAATGATCCTAAAAACAAACTCAATTTGGTAAATATGGCAATTGCAAGCCGCCTTACTTACAATTGATGCCTCCTATATTTCTATAAGACACATTATTTGACTACAATATTTGGCTATTTCCACACTTTTCAATTCAAATGCTTCTGATTAACAAATTCTATAACATACTCTACCCAATTCCGTAACTAAGGCCATCTACATACCAAGAGATTCAATGCAAGGCTTGCCCGAGTTCATGTATTGAGCACTATGCAATTTGTACATATATCATAGATTCAATGCAAGGCTTACCCGAGTTCCATGTATTGAGCACTATGCAATTTGTACATATATCAGAACCTTATCGAAAAGCATGTAAGGAACCATTCTTTAAAAATAGTCAGACCTGCTACATTTTGCCAAGAGCGTTGGACCTCACTCATTCATTGAGAAGGTAAAAACCATGCAACACTTTAATATTACATTGTACTAATGTTCTCTAATAAAGGATGCCGACTAGAAATCCCCCCTACCCCCAAAAAAACAAAAATAAAAAATAAAAAAACGAAGTGTGTAAAATCACTATCCACAACCTCCACTATTTCATTAGGTCAATTGAGTGCTATTTTGAAGCCTACACTTCAAGTGCTCTTCTACTCACATATCCAACACAATAATTAGCTTCACCATTTCTTGAGGAAATCTCTAGGCATTTGTTACCCGGTTAAGTTCCTATTTGCAAAAATGTTACCGTTTGCTGTGTTTTGGCTTGGCTGCGTTTTGGATTGGGATAATTTGCAAAAATCTTATAATTTACAATATTTCAGTTGAGAAATCAAGAAGCGTGCCAAATAACTTTGAAACAATCACATGCAATTAGCTTCACCATCACTAAAACTGGCATGGTTAACACATCCAACACAGCAATTAGCTTCACCACCACATGGAATAAATTGCTGAGAAGAAGCATCTCCAGAAATCAAGGAGGAACTGAACATTGCAAGTTGCTATTTCGTGGAGAAAATGCTTGTCAACTTTTTCAAATTAAAAAGGTCCAAAAGCTCGTGGAGTTCTGCACCTACTTGACTCTGAAGCAGCCCAACCACATAAAACAAGAAGAGAAAATCATATTAGTACAATCATCCTGCTAAACAATCTAATATTACAAGAAGGTGCTGCTTTGACTACACACTATTAACATTGGTGAGGGAAAGCAGGTGGAAAAGCAGATTAAGCTCTAAAAGTATCATTTCATACACAACATTCTTATACACCGACAGCTAGATTACTATAATGGTTTTTCAATTAGAGTGGTTTCATCATTAAAAGAAATTTCAGCCATGGGACTTACTTGTTTTGGTTCTTATGCCACTTTGACAAAATGTGGTACCAGTTCCATGTCACACAAAGTGCAACTATCCGCATCAACCCTGACAGCATAACTTCTGCAAATGCATGTAGTACAGACGGTTGAGGAGACATCCCTGCCGTTGCAATGCATAGCATGGACCCATCAAAGTTGCAAGGAATGGAAAACTGCCCTTGCTTGATGCCATTCAATGCCTTCCTTGCAACATCTATAGCACTCATGACACTAGAGGAATCTGAAAGCAACTTTGTGATTTCTGGTTTTGAAGCATTCTCTATCCAAACAAAGTCATGAGTGAATCATGTAAGTCCTTGGGAGAAAACCGTTGTTGCTCCCAATCAACCAAAAGATGTATCCACTTAAATGCTTTTAAATGGGACAGATTACCTTTCTCAAATCCTGGTGTGATTGTGTCAGGTGGATAGATGACTGAAACTCGAATATTGTAGCAAAGGACTTCCTGCTGTAAAGCCTCCGCAGTTCCTCGAAGACCAAACTTGCTTGCAGAATAAGCTGTATAGCCATATAAACCCACCTGCATTAAAGTGAGTGATTAAAGGTTATTATTTTTTTGGATAACCATGTAATAGTGTCTAAAACAATGAATCAAAAATGCTCAGTTTACACCTTTTATGTGACGACAGGTAAATAATACTTATAAGTTTCATACAGTTTCATATGCTTCCAATGCTTCTATAATCTATTTCACAGCTGAATTAGCTTACCCAATTGATCCAGTATGTCACTGTGCCCTACGTGCCTTCTTTGTGCACAATCACAGTAATACTTTTTGTAGAGAAACACAAACTTGCATTAAACTATAGGCTTCATAAGAGTACCATGGAATGTATGCTCATCCTATTTATTACTGGCGTTAAAATTGGGACTACACATCAGCAAGACTACCTATACCTAGACTTGAAATCTCATACTTGAACAAAACTCAGGACTTTTGTCTCATTTTAGGCTGGATTTTTGGATCAAAAGTTACAGTTGCAAGATGGATGTGATCAGGCACATTTGGAGTTCAATATGTACAATTCCATCGGATTTTTTGCCTCTAGTTTTCATGTATTTATATTTGGCTTAGTCACTTCAGCTAGGCACTCATGTACTCACTGTTGATCAAGGTCTACGTATAACTGATTTGGTATCAACCCTCTCTCTCAACTTGGTCTTCCTTCCCTATGTATGTGCATGGGGGTTCAACCTGCATCCACTCAAGACTTGCAGATTTGTGATCCCTGCCATGTGGGCGACGGGTTAGATCAAAGGGCAACGGGTTAGATCAAAGTACTGTAAGCAACTATCCCCACTAGAATATTGTCCCAAACCAACATCATCCATCGAACTACCAACTATGTCAAAATCCTCTACAATACTCCTTTGGAAAAATCGCCTACATGTGGCTCATCCGTGATATCTTTTGAGAATTCATGAAATGGTGGATTGAACTTGCATAAGGTTTCATGCGGAACAAGTGAGAGTTAAAAAATCAAGAGCTACAAGCAAATTAAATAACCATCAAAATAATTTTGAGCTTGAACCCTTCAGCCTAAACCCATGTGGTGGATGAATGATGGCATGCATTCTCTAAAGATTGTCAAGCCAAAGACACACGGAGAGATCCCCATGATTAACCCTTGTTCTCTCCGTTTTCAACATCTACTATCAGTCCCTGCACATGCCTCCACATCGCTGCACTTTGACATGGTATAACAGCAGTGTTAGGGGCTGATTATGTATGGAGAGACTTGAAGAGGAAGATTCGGCATGACACAAAGGCCGTGTTTTCAGCATTTGGGTGCAAGCAAGAGTGTTGCGCATCAACACACGACTAGAGTGAGCGAAGCTACGTGCAACCAGAGACTTGTTTGCTGTTTTTTGTGTAGGAACAATTGTCAAGGCGTAAAAGAAGCTATGTTTTGAGCTAAAGCATCATGTAAAGAAATAGGTTCCTCATTGCACACAATAGCTACAAGTACCTATGCAACCAAGTTACCCTGTGCATGGCAAGTGGCTGCTCTAGTCCTATCAGGAAGCGTAACGGACTGTTTGCTGTCCCATAATCTATCCAACATCCATCTAGGGACTGTTTTAGGTACCTGAATAGCAGCCCTCTCATCGGCCACTTCATCATTAGCAATGCCCTAATCAATGGGCTGAAAATTAGGCTATTGTTCAGCATGTAAACCCTCAATAGGTTGTTGAAATTGACCAAAATCGGGTGCTGAAATTGACCAAAATAGGTTGCTCAAATTGACCAAAATCGGGTGTACTGTGCTGAAACAATGGTAGCAAACTGTTAAACGTATCCATTGTTGGAAATGGAGGAAGAGAGAGAGCGAGTAAGAAAGTGAAGACAAGGCAAAGAGCAAGGGTCGTAATTCTACACTCAAAAGATGCAAGTACTTGAATGATAGAATGAAAGTATAATAGGTCTTAAGTAAGGCAGGCTATCCGTAACTCTAACTGGAGTTAATTTAACTTTAGACTCTTGTGTCACTACTTTTAAAGTTCTAAACACACTATACTTTGACACTTTAATAAGTGTCTACACCACACAACTTACATGGGGCACTCCCCAAAATTGGCAAATTCTAACATCCCCTTGCAATGCCAATGCAATGAGATACAAGGATCATCAATCACCAAAGGGTAACAAGTTCAAGGACTTGTGGAAATCCTGAATCTTTTGACATGATAAAGCCATGGTGATTATATTTGCAACATGTTCCTATGTGTCTATACTTTGACACTTTAATAAGTGTCTACACCACACAACTTACATGGGGCACCCCCCCAAATTGGCAAATTCTAACATCCCCTTGCAATGCCAATGCGATGAGATACAAGGATCATCAATCACCAAAGGGTAACAAGTTCAAGGACTTGTGAAAATCCTCAATCTTCTGACGTGATAAAGCCATGGTGATTATATTTGCAACATGTTCCTATGTGGAAACATACATCAAGCTAATCTCTCCTGCATAAGATCTCTCTATGACATGATGGTAGTGAATTTCAATGTGTTTCATGCAAGCATGAAACACAAGATTTCATGCTACTGCAATAGTACTAATTGTCCAAGAGAATGGGTATAGAATCCTTCAACAAAACCTACAGATCAACTAGCAATCTACGCAACCATACACATTCAATTATTGCTATAAAGGCTGCCCTATACTCAGCCTCACGAGATGAGATAACCACTATAGATTTCTCTTACTAAGCCATAAAATACATGGACAGTCCAAAAAGAAAAAATATCCACTAGTAGACTGTCAAGTGTTTAAGTCTCTAGCCCAATCTGAATCGCTATAAGTGTGTAGCTGCAAGTCTCTTCCCCCCCTCCCTCCCCACCTCTCCGGCCACATAGGGGCAATGCTTGCTCACCTAAGATACTACAAACTGTATGTCAAACGTATGTTGCAAAAATAAATAAGACAACCAACAACCTATGTGTAGATTGCAACATCATGCATCTCACTACCATCATGCATGGACAGTTTCATCCCTAGCTCCATCAAAGTGCTCATATGTTGGACTAAGAGGGGCACAACTAAGAGAGATGGAGATCGAGCAAGAGTGAGCGTGTGTGACGGCTAAAGAGAGTGTGAGCAGAGTGAAAGTACGAGTCGATTAGAGTGTACTAACAATATGTGTTGGTACACAAAGAATAAAATGTATTTATACTTAGGAAACGTAAAGGGTATGTTCACATGTACAATGTGCGTGTACTATACACGGAGGTTACCGGGCCTTTATCCCAACAACCTTCCACTTAAAGGTCCGATATAAACCTCTAGCTAACCAACTCCCACTAGTCGAATGCAATGCTTGTGCTAAGCTTTGCTTAGACTTTTAGTGAGAACATCTGTAGGATTATCTTGTGTTTTAATCTTGGTCAATGGGATTTGACCATCTTCCAGAATCTGTCTGATAAAGTGATATCGCACATCCATATGCTTTGTGCGTGAATGATACATGGTATTCTTAGCCAGATACACAGCACGCTGGCTATCACATCCCAAAACTGCAATACCCATAGACATGCCAAGATCATCTGCAAGTCTGCTCAACCATATAGCTTCCTTAGAAGCCTCAGTAGCTAATATGTATTCAGCTTCAGTGATACTCGGTGCAACAATGTTCTGCAACCTTGAACACCAAGAAACAGCTCCACCAGCTACTGTAAAGACATACCCGTTGGTGGACCTACAAGTGTCCAAGTCACCTGCCATGTCTGCATCACAATAACCCTGCAAACTAAGTGTACCCTGCCCAAAGCAAATACTTTTTCTCTGTGTACCCTTAAGATATCGAAGAATACACTTGACAGCCTCCCAATGTGCTTTGCTAGGATTTGACATAAACCTGCTAACAACTCCCACTGCATGAGTAATGTCTGGACGAGTAGCACCCATAGCATACATAAGAGAGCCACAAGCTGATGCATAAGAAACACCCTTCATAGCATTTGCTTCCACGTCATCTTTCGGGCTGTTGGCTTTGCTAAGCTTGAGATAAGGAGGTAAGGGTATCCCAAAAGGCTTAGCTTCAACCATGTTAAATCTGTCCAGTACCTTTCCAATGTACTTTTCTTGAGATAAAGACAGCAATTTCTGCATTCTATCTCTATGAATCCTCATGCCCAAAATATGCTCTGCATTCCCCAAATCTTTCATGGAGAAAGCTGATTTCCGATGATTTTTGAGAGCATCCAAGATAGTCTTTCTTTTCCTAGCTAGTAACATATCATCCACATACAAAACAAGTATTATGGGGCTGCCATCTGTATCCTTTTCATGTACAAGCAATAATTTGCATGGCTGCGTGTAAACTCATGAGATAGCATAAAAATGTCAAACTTTTTGTACCACTGCCCTGGTGCTTGCTTTAACCCATATAGGCTGTGTTTTAGTTTACACACCATCTGCTCTTTTCCAGGAACTACAAAGCCCTTAGGCTATTTCATGTAGATTTTCTCATCGATGTCACCATGCAAGAAAGCTATTTTTACATCCATTTGATACAGCTCTAAATCCAAAACAGTAGTAAGAGCAAAAAGCACACATAAAGTGGTCATCTTCACAACACATGAGAAGACCTCTTGGAAGTCAATCCCTTCCTTTTGTGCATACCCTTTGGCAACTAGCCTTGCCTTGTACTTGGGTTTCCTGTCAACTATCTTGACTTTGTATACCCATTTGTTTGGAAGTGGCTTCCTTCCCTTCGATAGTGACACAAGATCCCAATTATCAATTACATATAGAGATTTAATCTCTTCATGCATAGCTAGCTCCCAGATACTGCTGAACTCACATGACTTGGCCTCTTTGTATGTAAGAGGCTCACCCTCGTCACTAAGCATCACATAATGTAAGGAGGGGTCACACCTATGTGATTGCCTTATTACGCGTGTAGACTTGCGTACCTAATGATCAACATTTTCAGGAATTGGGTCCACATCTAGAGGTATATTATTTTCAGCATTTATTGGCTGCTGTAAGCCATTTTCAACATGTTGTTCATGCTGTACAACACCTTCATTTTCATTTTCAACACTTGCATTTTCATAATCACAAGTCTATCTTGCTATCCATGACCTCCTTGTGCTTCTACTTGGTATCCATCATCATCTAGTTCAAAAATAACCGGCTAATCATCAGTTTCAGTCTGTGATACACCACCATGATGCCCATTTTCTGAAGTAATGGGTGGCTGCAAACTCTGAAACTTCACATTTTTCATATCTTCATTAGAGGCTAAAGCGCCTTTCAACAATTATGCCTCATTAAACACAATATTACGACTAT
Source organism: Lygodium microphyllum (assembly GCF_053477565.2). NCBI lineage: Eukaryota > Viridiplantae > Streptophyta > Polypodiopsida > Schizaeales > Lygodiaceae > Lygodium > Lygodium microphyllum. Next base: position 49,646,745 of record NC_141157.1, read on the forward strand.
GAATAATTTTCTTGGACTGAGGTAACCACACTTTGTAGCCAAATTCACCCTCATTACCATAGCCCATGAAAATGCCTTTGGTGGATTTTGGGTCGAGTTTGTTCCTCAACTCATCCCTAATATGTACAAAAGCATCAAACCCAAATATGCGTAAATGGTCATATAAGGCCAATTTGCCAGACCAAACCTCCTCAGGGATGCCATTATTTAAGGATCTATTTGGAGAGTGGTTGCAAATGTGAACCGCGGTTTTGAGTGCCTCTCCCCAAAATGCAAGAAGGGAGATTAGCAGTGGACAGCATGCACCGCACTCTTTCACATAAAGTCTTGTTATATCTTTCCACCACCACATTTGAAGAAGGATTGTAAGGGATTGTAAGCTCCCTCTTAATACCATGCAAGTCACAAAAGGACTTAATTCAATCAATGTGAACTCACCCCCATTATCAGTTCTCAAGGATTTCAGCTTTCTACCTGTCTGAGTGGTCACAAATGCATAAAAAGTTTTAAAAACAGCAAACACTTCACTTTTCTTTTTCAACAAGTACATCCGAATCTTCTTGGAACAGTTGTCTATAAAGAAGACAAAATATGCAGCACCACCCAACGATTTCACGAGCATACTACATACATCAAAATGCACTACATACAAGACATTGGACTTACGAGAGACACCAGAGTAAAAGGAATTTTTAATTTGCTTTCCAAACTGACACTCCTTATAAAAGTCATGTTTAGAGCCTTTTCCATGAACCCTCTTCAAAGAGGCAAGGACATCAAGTCCTTTTTGGCTCATATGGCCTAATCTCTTATGCCATAACTCCAAGTGGCTGCAAATTTCAGCAACTATAAGAAACTTGTCATTTAAGGCTTTGCAATGCAAACAATACAAAGTGCTCTTCTTGGTTCCTTTTGCAATCAGCATGGACCCCTTTTTCACTTTCCACCAACCACCACCAAACAGTGTGGTGTAGCCATGCAAGTCAAGCTAACCAACAGATAGTAAACTCTTTTTAATGCCAGCTAACATCTTTTAGCACAAGCTCTTAACCATTGTCTAAAGACAAGTGTACTGTGTTAATCCCATCAATACTGCAAGCATGGTTATTTCCAAGATACACCTTTCCATAAATGCCTGCATTGAACATACCAAAACACTCCAAGCAAGGAGTCACATGGAAAGAGGCACCAAAGTCTACAATCCAAATCTGAGTGACACCATCATCAACTCACAAGAGTACATCAATCCATCAACATGAAAAGAGGCACCAAAGTCTACAATCCAAGTCTGAGTGACACCATCATCAACTCACAAGAGTACATCAATCCATCAACCTTGGTAATCTGCATATCCTGCAAGTGCATACAAGGGCATCACAATCAGCTACGCATAATACCATATAATTGGTCAATGATTTTGTGATCAAATTATTAAAGGCATTTCTATGTGTTTCAAGTCTTCATATCTCTAGATGCTAAGTGTTGATTGTGTGTGTGTGTGTGTGTGTGTGACCTCTCTCTCTCTCTCTCTCTCTCTCTCTCTCTCTCTCTCTCTCTCTCTCATATATATATATATATATATGTGTGTGTGTGTGTGTGTGTGTGTGTGTGTGTCATTCCCTCAGTTCCTGTTCCCTAACTTTGGGCGTTTCCCCTGTTCCAAGGGGTTCCGTTCCCCATTCCTGGTAACTATGTTAGCAAATCTTTTGGGTCTCTCCAAGATTGTATCTAATGGAAGGATCCCTAAATCTTGCATAGTACGCTAGTCCCAATAAGGTAACGCATCCACAGAAGGGGGCCCAAGAGTCAAAGACTCTATTGGCAAGTCAAGAGTGAGTAAAAGACCAAGCTCAAACAGCACAATCTCAAAAAGTGCAAGCTGAGAGATAGGCTCAAAGGAATTGGTCGATACAGTGGACTACACAATGTCCCTCTCATCAAAGACAACATCTCTTGTAAAGATACAGCTTGTATTATGTATATTCACGTTTCGGCATTGTCTTCTTGTTCTCGACATCAACATCCCTTCCATATTGTACTTAGCCTTTGCATCGCATAATCATCATCATCTTTGTAAAAATATGCTTGGGCAAGTGAAAATTTTCCCCCACAAGGGACACTATCCAAGTGGCACCTTATTGCATGAGCATTCTTATTTGCATCATGTAGCATTACTCTATGCATCTCATTGCGCACAGCACCCATAAGCACCTTGCTCACTTCAAATCCTGAGTAGTCTCCACCTATGGTTTAGTCACCTACATACCTCTTCACCATTACTTCATTATCAACACCCTTGTGGGCGGTTGAATAGTTTCCCTATTGACAAGCATGTGAGCTAACCATTCCTTTTCCATTGGACACATACTAAAGAAAATTTGACGATTTTTAAAAAAATCAAAAGAAAAGAAGAATAAAAGTCCATAAAAAATACTTGGGCTCCTAAGGAAAGAAAACTATCACTTCTATAGTCTTGGTAGATTCTTGGGCAGCCGACGAGCACCCATTGACTAATCCCCTTGCTACTTTGGGATGGGAACTCTCGGGGTAAAATAGAGGTACTTTCTAATTGCCTCTGTAGCCTTGGTAGGCCATTAGGCAGCTGATGTGCATCCTTTGTCCAATGCCCTAGCTACTTTGAGACCAAGCTAAGCTTTGCAGTCCCTCTTGGCTAGAGTTTTTGAGTTGAGAGGGGATGTTAGGCAACAAATGATTATTCCATGCATGAGGCAATGTGGTTGGATGATCTTGATTCAAGTTGACCTTTGAAAACAACCGCACCGCTAATGGGGGAAATATAATGAACCTAGGCACCGCTCACATTAAGGTCGTCATTAATCCACCAACACAAGGGATGGGTAGCATGGTCACCTAGCAAGCAAACAATAGAAGTGTTGATGTTAGCAATTGCCATATGGCAAACTGGTCAACAGCAATCTACTAGCAAGGCAAACATGTGGCGATGCAGCAAGTTGAACTAATGCTAGGCAAATACCATCTTCCCTTTGTTAAAAGACAGGCATAGGAACCCACTATAAGCAAGGAAGTATAAGGGCAGATGAGTGTGAATAGTTCTAAGGGCAGGGAAAACCCTAACCCTAGCTTGGCAAAGGCTATATAAACATCCTATGGGTCACTATCATATGTGGGAGAGTGTACCCAAGTTGTACTCTAAGCAACTTAGTAAGCAAGATTTTGTTCTTGTACTTTGAGCTCGCTTCTCCCTCTTGTGCACACATTCCAATGCTGCAACTCTGATTTCCAACATGGTATCAGAGCCTCCTCTGATCCCCTCAGCTTCCTATACCCTCAGCTACCACTAAGTGCACATGAGCTATCATCTCCTTCATCTTATCCTTCTTTTCTCCATAGTTGCCTGCAACCTACCTCCATTAGAGGACTTGGGGAGGACAAAGGAGGCCATATCAGCTCTTGGTTCCTTCTGAGGAACTCTTCCACATCTCAAGGCGCAGCTGCCTATCACCATAGACCGTGGAATAAGACGCGCAAAAGGATGGCATTACGTTCTAAGTCAGAACGGCACAGTTCTGGGCAGGCGACTACCTCATGTTGAAACACGGGTTGTAGGAGGTGCATTAATGGTGGCTACCATAGGGCTTTTTTAGCCCCCCTAGTGGGCCATCTACCCCTAAGAGGGCTCTGAGAAATTCAACCTCTGTTGGCTGCTACAAGCCAAACCCTAACTATGTGTTTTGTGGTAGCCATAGCCAGCAAGCTCTAAGCTTGACATTTTGTCATTTTTTCACTCTGAGCTTCATTAACAGTGATTCTAATCACTGAAGCATAATCTCTGAAGCTTATTCCAGATTCAAAAGCTCTTGGACATGCTCAATGGACATTGGGAAGCCGACTTCCAACCGGGTTCCATTCAAGTACTTCACTAAGCTTGACATTAGTGTTTCTAAACACTAATCATGAATCATCTAATCATTTGCTTGCTAGGCATTCACTAAAATCTAGTGAGTTTTTTTATTTCTCTTCGTATATTGTTGTAAGGTTATGTGTACAATTATAAACACATAGACCATCATACACTAGAAGTGTATTGCCTACCGTGAGTGACTTTGTTTCAAGTACATTGGTCAATGAAATCAAAAGGATTGAGTGTCATTGTACTCTCCTCGGAATCATCAACAACAAGCATTGAGATCATAGACCAACCTTGTTCAACCCAAGCTTCATCTACTAAGCCATACCACAAGAAGGAGCCTTAAGTCCAGTCTAGGTTTGCTTCATTAAAACCTAAAAAGACTATTAAACCTCGGAAGAAGTTTGCACATAAGAAATGACCACCACAGTCATACTTTGAAATATTACATTTATATGATTTTCAGTCTTTCTCTTCATTACAACTTTGATTTCAAATTGTCTAATTTGCTTCCGCATTCAGTGGAAAATTTGTAAGGGACTAAACACTGCCCTTGTCCTAACAAGTGGTAAGACCTTTCCAATGACCACAACATATGCTGATGTCCATCCTCAAATTCGAAAGTTTGATGGCAAAGATTTCCACCCATGGCAGGTACTTATAAAATACAAAATGATGGAGAGAAGGTATTGGCCTCTCATTCAAGGCAGTAGAGCTGTAAACTCTGCAAATCTAGTTGATATAGAGGATGACCAATGTGCTCAAGCAATTATAATGTTACGCTTAGATAAATCCCTGATTCATCATGTTGATCAACTAAACATTGCGAAAGAAATATGGGATGAGCTTGAAAAGCTCTATGGAGCCACTAGTAAAAATACTAAAATCTTCCTTAAAATTGAATTCTTTAGCTTGGAATATCGATCAGGAGAAGATTTGGGAAAATTCATCTCCCATATGAAGGGACTTATGGCACAGCTTGCCTCTGTACAAGCTCCAATACATGAAGAAGATGCTATTGCTATTCTCCTAAAAGCTGTAAAACAGGTGTTTCCTACTCTTGTAACCACTCTCACTAACATTCGAGATCCTATATTGGCAAGTACCATTCAATCCTGTTTGGATGAAGAAAAGAGGAACCACAAAGAAAGCAGCAACAGTCAAGCAACTTCAACTTCCCGTGATCAAGTATTGGTACATACAGCTCTCACTAGATGTTCTTTCTGTAAGAAAAAATGACATCTTGTAAACAACTGCTGGAAGAAGTATCCTGAGAAGATGAAATGTAACAAATGCAAGAAGACAGGGTATATCACTAGTAAATGTCCCAACACTCCTAATATACCCAAAGAATTGGCGGCCAACTATGCCTCCAATCCATCTGAAGATCGACTGTTTTGACTCTTTAAATCATATACCTAAAACAACCTTGTAAGCCAGATTTATAAAGACATCCCAAGAAGGGGGGGAACCTCTTACATGCTTTGTAATCCAATGCCACCTTGGCATTGAGGGGGGGTGTTAGAAGACAGACATAGGAACCCACTATAAGCAAGGGAGTATAAGGACAGATGAGTGTGAATAGCCCTAGGGGCAAGGAAAACCCTAACCCTAGCTTGGCAAAGGCTATATAAACAGCCTATAGGTCACTATCATGTGTAGAAGAGTATATCCAAGTTGTATTCTAAGCAACTTAGTAAGCAAGATTTTGTTCTTGTACTTTGAGCTCTCTTCTCCCTCTTGTGCACACATTCCAATGCTACAACTCTGATTTCCAACACCCTTGGCCAACACCAATCCGCTAGCAAGGCAAGCGTGTGACAATGTGACAAGTTGAACTAATGTTGGACAAGTATCATCTTCCCATGGCAAAGTCACAAAAAACTATTGTTTTCTAGCCTTTTCACTCAAAAACTCCATTTCCTATGAGTTTTCATCGTCATTTCCATTTCCCTGTTTTGTAATATTTGGCCCAAGTGTCATGCACAAGTTTCCATCGCTCAGTTTCTCACTACCTTTGGAAGTTATGTTAGTTGCTTCTCAAAGTTTTCAGCTTTGCATCATGAAGAGTGAACAAGTATACATGTTTCACAATTTTCAATCATTTTCTAGTTATTTCCTTTTCCTATTCTTTAGCCATTTCCATTGTGGTAGACTCCGCCATTGCCAATTGTTGTTTTGATTGCATGCGACTATGGCCCAACGGCCCATTTAAGGCAAAACACTACACAATCATAATGATCTTACTCTATTGACCAATGCCTTCTTTGGTAATCATCATCAACCACCATTAACAAAAATGCAAAGCCGAATGGCAAGCACATGGATCAAGGTGCACAAGCATGAGTGTTCATGACATTAGTTTTGTTGTCAGGTCTTTCCCTGTTGCTTTGTCATCTTGAGATGAGGTTGCCACTTAGGCAAGGCTTTCCCAATAGACCACTTCCAATAGGGTGACTAAGGCTATTTGGAGGCAATTTTCTTCGTCGTGAGCAATAAAGAAACCCTGCTTAAAATCAATTGGTGAAATATCAAAGTAGCACATAGCTGAATCAAGTTCTGTGAATGATTGCCATTGCAAATGATAGCAAATACTGCGAATGGATCTCCATCATATATATCCAGGCTTATCCAAGGTTCTAACAACTATAGCACAGGACAAGCATATGAAAATACATGGATCTAGGACATGGCTATGGAGATTGAAAGAGGAAGAGTGAGCTCATGAGGACATAGACATTAAGATTGACTTTCACACAAGTGCATTAGGTTCCAAGATTAAGACTTGGACTCATAAACAAAGTCTTGTGTGTTGATAATGACACAAATACTTTGTTGGAAGGACAAAAGTACTATGACATTGCATTAAAAAAGAGAGCAAGTATGATACTTTATAGGGATAGATTGGGCTACACTTTCTACCACTGAGCATATGGGATTTTGCATCCTGAGCCCACACTCCTTCGTACAAAGCAGCTAAGCTGGGTGTGATTGCCAATATCTCAACAAAGCATACATTTTTCACTCCAACGTAATTGTGTGTATGAATTTGAGGGACCTCGAAGGCAAATCATGCAACAATTACTATTAAACAGTCATTGAACAAGCGGGTACAGACTGGTGAAACTGGGAAACGGTCAATGAACAAGGGACATGTTCAATAAAAACAAAGCCTACACTGCTTCTCAAGACAACAAGGAAGTAAGGTCCAGAGACAATATGTAAAATTGTGATGTACCTGACCGGCCTGTGAAGACACGAGGGCAATGCAGGCAGGATAAGGATCTTCTGTTCGGTGCTTTAGAAGAGGCAGCAAAGCTTTGACAACATGCAAGGTACCTCTCAGATTGGTATCCAACACATGGTTCAAATCATCTACGGAGGAATCTTCCAGGGATTTGGGAACGGACACGCCATGGCTGCAGATCAAGATGTCAAGAGGCCCAATCTTGTCGGCGGTGGCCTTGAGGCTGTCGAAATTCTTCACATCCGCGCTGTAGACGCTCACTTGTTTGCCTGTATCCTTCTCTAGGGAGCGCTTCGCGTCCTGTAGGCGAGCGAGATCGCGAGCCATGATGGACACAGAGGCGCCTTCGAGGAGGGCGAGTTTGGCGAGCTCGAGGCCGATGCCGCTGGATCCACCTGTGATGAGGACATGGCGGCTGCGGAAGGGGATGCGCGTAGGGCGAGGATAGCACACGAAGGAGACGACGGTGAAGAGAGCTGCAAGCACTGCCAGAAGCACCAGCGAGGCTACAAGGAACACCATGGCCGATCGGTATGATAACTGCGGCAACTTTAATGTATAGATAGAGTGGGGCTCAGTGGGCTAATACCTCCATCCTCGAATCAACCCGGTTTCACCAGCTATATGAGAGGGGCAGCCCCAATTTGACCCACGGAGTCCAAATCATCAAGCTGCCATCTGCATGGAGCACTAGGGTAAAGGGGCCAATAAAGTAGCGCCATGGCCGATCGGTATGATAACTGTGGCAACTTTAATGTATAGATAGAGTGGGGCTCAGTGAGCTAATACCTCCATCCTCGAATCAACTCGGCTTCACCAACTATATGAGAGGGGCAACCCCAATTGACCCACGGAGTCCAAATCATCAAGCTTCATCTACATGGAGCAGTAGGGTAAAGGGGCCAATAAAGTAGCACCTTCCAAAAGGAAAATACACCCCACCCCAATTGAGTGATAATTTTACAAGAAAGATATGTCTTTTTTAGTCACTTAACAATATAATATGAATTTTTTAAAATTACAGATGAGCTTAACTTAAATCACTTAAGTCAAACAATTGAGCCATGTAAATTTTTTTATATTTTAAATTTTATAAAACCTAAAGCAATGCATCCTCGAGTGTTACTCGATTGGCCCCTCACTACCCCTCTTTTATGAACCTTTCGTTTGTAACTAAGGCTAGTTGATAAAAATATCAAATATCGTAATATAGAACTATTTAGAGTCTCACTCGATTGGCCCCTCACTGCCCTCTACAATGCAGGTGCGGCTTGTTTTCGAGCACCTTCTATAGATATGCATTGTAGAGGGCTAAAAATACAACCCTTTAGAACAAGCCGCACCTGCTGTTGCACACCTTGTGGAGGGATGTCCTTCCAATATTCTTGTCAAAAGGTAAAGAAACATCCTATATTTCTCCTTGCATTTGATGCATGTGGATTCGATCCTCACCTACTAGCAAGTCCAGATTTCTATAGTGACCCTTGCTTGAGTCAATCTCCAATATCCATGTTCATGGAAAGTTGTTGTTAGTGCACTCCAAAACTAAGATACCTCAGTTACTCAAGGAAGTCGTGTAAAAAGGGCTACCAGCTATTGGTTGATCATCATTCTCTCATTATGACTTCCAAGCTCCTCTCCTCATCATGTGAATGGCCAAGGGGATCCATGGAACTAGGCTTATGTACTGACTATAATAATGACTTCATAGTAGTGGACCCTCCCACACCAACTCACTTAACATGAAATAAGGCTCATTCAATGTGCAGGTCCAAAAGACTTACTAAAGTTGTTGTCTTTGTCATATTTATCAATACATGGGTAAGTTTCAATCACAATACTCTCTCAAAAGAGGGTACTATGTTTGTTAAAACTAGTCTTATTTAGTTGTTTTTTATCTTTTATTTGTTAGAAGCAATTGTCTTGAGCCTTTTTTTTTTTTGCAAGTGTGTTTTTTGCTTCTTTTATCTGCATTATTGTCTACGTAAATTTGTTCCGAGCTTCAAAGACAAGGGAGACAAGTTACTATGTTAGAACATAATGCAATGTAGTAGATGAACTCGAAATGACACTAACCTTGTTTTAGGCCGTTCTTATCGAAATAACATTGAAGATGTCATCATTAAAAAACAATGACTATAGTGTTTGTAATAATGTACTTATAGAAGAGATGTTGAGTTAAGGAAAATGGATAATAGGTGTAGAAATGGTGCAAAGTCAAGCACTGCTTATATCTTTTTTCTTATTATGTCCACTAGGTTGGACCTTCTTAGTATAGTCTTTTGGAGGACCATATTGAGGAGTTAGTCAAGTAGACATGTTCCATTGCATATATTCAATTATTTGCATCTCAAAGTCCTTGTTGTCTTGCACGAGGTTTTGTATTTGTTGGCGCATGACGAAGTAAGAGTCAATCATATTCTCCATTGACAATAACTCCATCTCTAATCATCAATTGGTGCAACAAGACACTTTAAAAGAAGGCTTTTATGTGTTGACCCAGATGATAATCAATGCATCACATAAGCTTATTTCATAGTGAAATGTTGTTTCCAAGCATGCTAGTGAGTGGGCCTAGATTGTTAGTGTGGCCAAGCTTGTCTACAATATAACATCCCTTGCACTTGTAGAACATATTTTTCTTGAGAGTAACAATCCTTGTGCATTACAAACCAACAGGGGAGCATGAAGACTACCTCAACTCAAGTGTACCAAGGATTCAAGATAATGGGAAACCTTGCTTTTCATAATGATGGATATTGGGAGGCAATCCAAAGAAACTCCATTGTTAAGATTTGGTTTTTCAATAATGTTGCATTAATGACCTTTAGCTTGGCAATGTCTAGGTCTTGTAACATCCTCCATGCAAATGTTTAAATGGTCCATTGACTCGACCTTCATTATATACTTTAGAAGATAGTGCAAGAAGAATGGGTTGGTCACTCCTTGGATGTTCATTTGTGTGCCCTACTGTAAGAGAAGCATGAAGTGGTACCACACAACATTTTGATCCTCGTAGCCTAGCTAATGCTACAATGATTTGAGTGGCATGGATGGGATTTGCTTAAAGCTAAGTCTAATGTGAAAACATGCATTTGCATTGTGTTGTGCTATGATGGCTACAACAAGCACCGTAGAGCTTGCGAATGACGAGTTCTTGAAGCTTGTCAACTTGCATGTCAATGCTTATAGTCATGTGGACACCAATGTCATTTGTTGTCACTCAACATTCTCCTTATTCACCCATACTATAACATGGACATGCAAGGACCCTTTGTCCTAGATATCATAGCACGTGAGGTGATGCTACACTTATGAAAGAACTTTCTTGCCTTGGAGTACATCAATGTCGAAGAACAGGTAGAAATAGATGTGCAATTTGCAACACAAGGTAGCCATTTTAGATATAATGAGGGTCGAATTCCTTCACAATTGATTGTTTGTACCTTGATCCACTTGGTTTTCTAATACCTTGTCTATGTGAACATCATGAAGTGTCCAATAAACCCCATGCATCCACCACATTAATCAATTCTTTCAAGACCTAGTGATGCCACAACGATATGCTTGGCCATAATACTTCTATTTATATTGGATGTCATTCCTTATCAAGTATTTGCTTGTAGCATTCATGTTTGCTCTCTTGTAGCTGTTGATGTCATGTTTGAGCATTGCAATGTTAGTGTTATTTGTGATCATAAAGTCTTACTTCAGTTGATATGATAATAAGGGGTGTGGTTTATATAGTGTGTACAATGAGAACTATGTGGATATTCACAACTTGATGTAGCCAATAAAGAACTAATGTCCATCTGTAATAGCCAAATGAAAGATGGTATAATTTTGGATCAAATACTAGCTTGCTTATCCATTGTGCCTAAATCTTGCTATATGATTCTCCAATAGAAGAATGTCTTGAGCTAGATGGAGTAGAACTCATAGGTGTCTTCTGAGTTATAAACATGATGCTTTGTTGACTTAGGTATATTATGAAGGATTGAATGGTCATTATGTGCCTTTGCCTTGCTTTTGAGATTTAACATCATATGCTTTGTTGCGTCAACGTATTATTTCTACAAGAGGCCCTTCAAGCAAAACACACACCCATGCCAGTCATGACTTTGCTTTGTCATTGTCATATACCTCTTCGAAATCAAATTGGCCTACAAGTTGTAAGTGAGAACATCTATAATTTTTGGATGCAACTCATTGCTCACTTGTGATGTTCGCCTAGCCACCATTGAAGATAACAAGCTTTGAATGAAATCAAGCATGTGAATAACAACATTTGCTACACAATCACCTTCATTGATGTATGATTGCATGCACTTCATCTAGCTTGCACATTGGACCATTGTACAACATTAAATAATAGCACAAAAGAAAGAGTTGCATGAGAGAAGTCCTTTTGCGTGAATATTCTTTATAAGAAAGGGTACACATAACAAATTTAGGACAAATCTCAATATTGTGGTTGAGTTTCTAAGCTTGGATAATCCAACTTCTTAACATCCATCAATGTTAAATGAGGACCTATCATGCATGCTTTGACACTCCTTAGGACCACTTATCACCCTAATAACAGTGAGTCCTTTTAGTAGGAGGTTTTGTTGGACATTCTCATGTTAACCTAAAAAGATATGGCTCCTCATTGTTTTAGAGAAAATTTGCTAATGTAAATTCAATTATACTACAATATATAGAAACTAGCATGTATTCAATGATGATATGGAAAGTTTTAATTGTTATGATGTTGAATGTTTCCATGCAATTGTGTAACATGATTGAGATACTAATTCAATGATAATTTTCTAACAAAATGGATCAACCTTTGATAAAGTTAGGTAAAGATAAGCAAAAACAATATATTGTTACATGACCACATGCCTTGACCCTACAAAAAGTAGGTCCTCAAAGTTTTAGAAATTGTAAACTTGAGATATAGTATTACATCATACATGAACACAATATTAGTGAGTTTGGGAATCTCCCAATTCCCATTTTTTGAATACTAAAAGGTGGCACCCGGATAACATGCCCATAAGTTTCTTAAAACCATATGATGTGACCTATCATTGGAAAGTGCTTGAAAAATAGAATCTATTGAGCTATAGAGTGCTTGATTTGGAGTTATAGTGTTCAAGTTATGGAAAATCCAAATATTTGACCACGTGTCCGAAACTTACGGAAAATTCCCATATTCCCTAATATGGTGTTCATGTGATGTGCTCATCTATAAAATGTGTGATGCAAAATGTATGGTGGAGAGATGGTACAAACCTCTTTTGTTGAGGTAAAAAACAAGCCATCCCTTTGTTACTCGATGTGCATGCCATTCTATGAAACACATCATAACAAGTAGTAATATATCACGAACTTAGCATTAGTGGTTTGGAGGAATCACACGCAAATCATGTCCTTGTTTTATAGACTAAGAAATACCTATGGAGCGATGATTGGGTTCTTCGCGAAAACTTTGAAGTCCCCAAGGTTATTAAAACACATAGAATATTATATCATCATCAATATTGATTACACAATTTATCAACATCAACTATAGCCACATGATCATCATTGCATTCAAATCATTATAAATGAGTTTCTTTTTGTAAGCAGAGCTGTAACATAAGCACAAAATTTATAATTATAAAACCTCCTTTTTTGAATGGAACCTTCAATATAAGAGACATCATCATATTTTGCATTAATCATTTCTTACTGTGGATCAAATTTAGGTAGAATGCTTACATGCATTAGGCACCACAATTGATTGGAAAGAAAGGAATCTCTTCATTGAATTATGGCTAATCTTACCTAGTACAAAATATATTGCCATGGTTCTTGATGATTGGCAAGCATTGACACAAGTTATCAATGCATGGATATGCAATCATGGTTAATACTAGAAGCATTATCATTGGTTGTTCATTTTGCAATGTTTGCTGAAACCCAAGGTGAGATGATTGACATTGCACATGATGACAAATTGATATAGCTTTGAGTGATGATGTGCTATAAGAATCAATTAACTCTCTCAACCTTTGTATTCATGATGAGAATCAAAGTTAGTGCCCAATGTCCATATATCACATATAGCAACCACATGCATATAGTAGTATTTTGATCACTCATATGCATAACAATATTCATGCAAAAGTAAAATTGAGGTTGGACCCTCTTTATTTGTATATCCAAATTTGGCATGTAACCATTCAATTGATCATGCATCCATTTGAGGCACAATTACATTAAGAATCTTAACTTATAAGGAAAGATTAGCAATAATGAGTGCTTCCAATTGTGCACAAGTGATTAGTCCAAACGCTTGCATTATAGAAATACACTATCACAACATAAAAGGCAACAAAATTGAGCTTTCTAATCACATGATGGGGTTTGTGCCCAGATTTACCTCAAACTCTCAACTAGGATCATGGTATCAAGTTTGGATAAGGTAATGGTACCACAACCAATGAATGCATTGAAGATGCAATTAAGTTTAGAAGTGAGTAAACTTTAACAGAGTCTAGTTGTGCTAGGTGCAAAAATTATGTTGATGTTGATGCTTTTGTATGCCCAACTATTCATGTTGATGCTAATGCTTTTGTTGCTTCCTATGTCCTGATAGATGGCTAATGCTTTTAACATAATTGATTTGTGCGTCTTGGTAGATGATTAATGCTTCTTAACATCATTGATTTTTACCATCCTTACAAATAACAATTTTTTGTTTAGTTCTTTTAATTTTTTATTGTTACATGGATGCCACATGGCTTATGATAAGCTTCAATTCACAAACTACTATGTTGACCAAGTAATCAGTATTTTATTGCATTGTGTAAGCCCATAGGAGAAATAGATCACTCTATACTCTAGTGTGTGTTCTCTTTCCATTGCCCAATTCTACTCATTCATCATTGGTGAAAGAGTGGTCAAAAGTAGAAGACATAAAGACACCCAATTTCATTGCATTATACAATAAAAAATCATTGTTTGCATAACACTCAGCTCATCGTTATTGCATTTTATTGCAACAAACGATACATACATCATTATTACAACAAGTGACGAGAAAGCAAAGGTGAGTCACTGCTTCTTAATTTATAGAACTTGCAATAAGAACTCCCCTAAACTTAGGTGTTTAGAACAGGATGAGAAACTACTCATAGTCATTAAAGACAATGCAAATTCAAAGTAGCATTACATACATCATTTTGTTTTTACCATATGCAAAGTAGACACATACACAAACGGGTATGAAAATATGTTTTGAGTATTTTTTGACACCTCAAGCTAAATTCTAGTCAAAATATGTAGATCATAGGAATGGAAAAAGAAATATTTTACCTTCAATTACAAGTTATAACATAAGAAAGCTTGAAACAAAATCTAAGAGAGAGATAAAGAGAGTAAGTTGGGAGAGAGAAAGGGGAATTGCTAAGTGTAGACAAGCTCAAAGTTTGCAACAACCACACATAACACAAGCAAAAACAAGTTTTGAACAAAAAGATCAAGCATCTTCTTTAAAGGAGTCAAATAGACAAGTATGGACAAGCCAAAATTACACTTTTAAAAGGTCCAATTATTTCTTTAAATGAAAAAGAAAAGGCTAAAATGTTTCTACCAAACATACTCCAAAACATAACATACATTTGCAAACATTTGCATTCTCAAGCAAACATGTCTATTAAAATGATTGAGAGGATTTTGACCAATATAGCAAATCATGGAGTACAAGGATCAGAGACATCTAATGTTGCAATAGTGCTACATAAATCATCATCACAAGGGGTCAATTATTGCACTATGTTGAGCGAGGAGTTCTCGATCCCTAAGGCCATGATCTTACTGTCCTCATCAATAATACATTTTTGTTATTATTACGCCCCCAAAGAGATGTTCATTGTGCGACACTTCAATCCCCCTTATGCTAGAGCACTTGATGCAAAATTTCTAAGGGTGAGATTGGGAGAGAAAATACCACATCAAACATATGGGCATGATGGCATCTTATTTAGAGTTATGCATGTTAATCATACTTTGATTGAGAGTTTGATTGTCTTCTCTTTGACGAACTCAAGTCTCATTGGTTAGTTTGGGATTTTGTAGACAACAATATATCTTTCCTTGTCTCCCGTTATTGTATCAACCATCATTGAAAGTGACTGTAGCCAAGAAAGCTCAAAAGAGATCATAGTAAGGTCTATCCAAGGTTTACGCAATCCTTAGGTGACAATGTTTCTACAAAGAGATTGGTGCAAATACCTTTGAAAGTACATGTGCCCATTTGAAACAATATCCTTAGAGGTAGTTGAGTTACTGGTGTAGAGTAGCCATAAAGCTTCAAAAAAGATCACACTAAGGTATATACGAGCCTCAAGCAACAAGGTTGTTAAAATAGCAAATGTGCAAGAATATTGTAATGAAAGTGTAGCAATTAGAGATTATCATCTCAAAAGTAGCCACCTTATGAGGGCTCCATAAAGTCCATCCAAGAAAAGTATCTAGCCTAAGCATTCAATTTCCAAGTTATAAAATTTAAAAAGCCAAAATACAAGTGAAGTCTAAGAGATAATGATACCCCATAAGGAGTTAATGATCTCAATTGAGTTATATTGTGATTCCAACTACTAGTAGAGACCCCATTTTTGCTAGCTATGGCAAGTAAAGTCTAAATTATGGATATTTCCATGAGATAAGTCACGCAATTTCCTAATTACTAAAGTGGTCCTTAGATCCACACAACGTAATGAGAAGATTGTGTCCTATTCTCTTGGTGGAATTCACATTTGGTGTCTATTGACTTGAGATAGTATTAGGTATATCTAGCTATGCTATGGACTTGACAACACTTGATTTGGCTTCTTTGTGTGAATTTTAGAGATAGTTCCACAAGCTAGGTCTCTTCAATCTCAACATGGCTATAGGAGCCAATTAATGTGATTGGAACTTAGTCTCCTATAATCACTTAATAGATCTATTAGTGGTGTTTGAGATTATGAGCATGTACTTCCATAGTGTAGCCCACTTAGATTTTAGATGGCTTCTCAATTAGGATTCAAAAGACAATCTCCTCATATAGGTCTTTGCGAGTCTTGCATGTCCAAAAAAGGGTCACAAATTCACTAAACATCATTTTAAGGTTATATCCTAGCTATAGGATATGGTCTATCTAGGTGGTTTGAACTTACAATGCCATAATAGGGATAGTCTAGGCTATCCAAAATAGGCATTTGTGAAATTGACCACTCATGGAGGATTTTGGAGGACTTCTCATAAAGCCACTCCTAAGACAACATGTTGAATTCAAGCATTTTAGCCCTTTTCAATGGGATATTCTCATGTTATTGAGCCAATTGATTTGATAGTCACTCTCTAAGAAGTTTAAGGATATTATGTGAGCTATGCACAGATAGTAGAGGTGATTTATGGCTTACTCTAAGTATGCTTGATTATATTTGGGCTCAATTAAGGCGTTTTTTGAGTCAAAATTTCAAGACGCCAATTGTGTCAATCACTACTCCAAGTAGTGCAACTTTAGTAGCAAGACCCAAATCTAGAGCCAAGATACTCCAACTTGTCTTGTTGACTAGAGCTAATATCTCCTCAACTTTGATCAAAGAGATTCAAACAATTGCATGGTGTTTTGTGGTTGATGTGTTGAATATTGGGGCTTTGAAAGTGAGGTGTGCAATTTCCCTCGATTGATCCATGCTTCAATGACTCAAGCATTTATGTCAAGAGATGTTAAAAGAGGAAGCATCTCTATCTACAACTTGAAGATTCTAGTGATCCTAGGCTAAGCTTGGTTAGGATGAAAAATTTGTGCTTGTAGAAGACTCTTATTGGCTCCATACATGCCTAAGAAACATCTTGGACACCTCTTATTAGAACATTGTAGCATGCGACTACTCAACTAAAATCCACTCATAGTTGCGAAGAAATGTGTTTCATACCTCCTATTTTAAAAACCCATGGTAGCTATGCTCACTGTAAGGGGTAGTGATATCTCATGCAAATCTTATAGTCATTGTAGCTATTCTAGTATCAAAGAGTGCATACAAGATCATAGGAGACTCATCAAACTTAGACAACACATTTACAATTGACAATAACTTGTTCCCATGTGCATCCTCAATGTCATAGAAGATTCATTGAATTCAAACATTGCACATAGAATTGACTCCAACCCTTGACACCTTATTCCTAGTAGCTAACAACATGCTACAGGGAGCTCTTAGTAATCCATTGTGTTTGTAGCTAGCTTGAGCTAAAAAATGCATTAGAAATTGATTAGCTCTTTAAAGTAGCCCTAGAGCATGCTAATTACTAAAATTTTTTGTAAAAGGTCACAGTCTTAGAG